>NC_022011.1:1513858-1516157 GCF_000317375.1 Microtus ochrogaster
ACCCCCACTGCTTCCCGATGACTCCCTCTGCTTCTGTGACCCCCACTGCTTCCCGGTGACCCCCACTGCTTCCCGGTGACCCCCACTGCTTCCCGGTGACCCCCACTGCTTCCCGGTGACTCCCTCTGCTTCCTGATATCCTCCCTCTGCTTCCTGATATCCTCCCTCTGCTTCCCAATGGCTCTCTCTGCTCCCCATGACTCCCTCTGCTTCACGATGCCCTCCTGCTGCTTTCCAAGGGTTTCTTGGATTCACTTTGGCTTAATGCAGCTCAAGATGTACGTAGACAGACATGTCAAAGTCCTTCCAGACACCCATGTCCACACCAGCTCCACCCCACCATGCCAAAGGAACAAAAGAACATTTTTAATACATTGTCTATGCATCAGAGTTAATGAACAAAATGGAAACACTTGCAGCAGAGTGACAAGACTGGGATGCTGTGGGTGTGGGCTCTCTCTCCCCTGCCATTCTGTTGATGAAAAGGGCGATGCTCCAGCAAGCTTTCCCCAAGCCCAGGCGTCCTTGGTGAGCACATTGCCTTCGCGGATGTCAGATGTTTGTGTTCTTGGGTTCCATCTTACCTTTGGAAGTCTAATGGAGATGTCACCTCTTCCAGGGGGCTTTCCTGGGTTCCCAATGAGTGTTAGTTTCCCAGAAGCCAATGCTGCTCCAGCTGCCAGTTGATATTTCTGTCTCCTCCAGGCACACACATGCACGGCGCACACATGTGTTGCTCTGAGCCAAGAGTTGGGGAAAACACCCTCACCAATTAAAGCTACATAAGTCATGCTGATCTGACTCAATGAATATTTATACACATTTAAAAAGAAAGGTCTTTTTTACTGAATTCTGGTATGCTAGAAAACTGGATAAACATTAGCATCATCCTTATCCTCAATTTGTAGACAATAAACAAAAGTTCTCCTAAAGCTTTGTATTTTTCACAGTTCCTACAATGTAGAGACGTTTTCTCAACTAAGTAAAAATCCTGACATACCCCAGAGGACCTATCTGTTGAACCACTCAGTGCAGGTTACTATCTCAGGACCGGTTAGTACCAGCGTGAATGTCGTCAAATGACTGAGCCTGATCGAAGTGGCCAGTTGGTAAAGCAGGTCCCTGCAGTGTGGTCTCCTCACACACAGGGGAACTTGGCTCCCTGCTTTCTTTTATGGAATTCTGAACACGATGGATATTTGGGGATACGCAAGCTTAAATGGCCCTGTCCCCCACCACTGTCTCTTGGGATTCCCAGTGACCACCCTCCCCATCGCCACACGCTGGTCCAGTCCACCCACACTTAGCTGTCTCAATTGCGTTCTCTGGCTGCTTGGATGTGCTTCAGGGCCTCCTTGTAACCAGGGTTACCAGCCCTTGACTGCGGTGTGACCCCACAGAAGCTGCAGTCTTCCCATCTTCCCTTGCTCACACTAGTCCCCACTCCTGATCTAGCAACGGAGTGAATCAGCGTGAGGACCCTATGTGCAGGACAAACGTGTCCTGAGAAGGCACAAGAGGAAGGTATTAGCATTTCTTCCAAATGCTCCAGAAAAGGAAGGAAGGAAGGAAGGAAGGAAGGAAGGAAGGAAGGAAGGAAGGAAGGGAAAGGAAAGGAAAGAAAAGAAAAGAAGAAAAGAAAAGAAAAGAGAGAAGACTGAGAAGACTGTCAATGGGCGGGCCATAGTAGACAAAATTTAAAAAAAAAAAAAAAGATGATAGACTTAGTTCAAAATATTGAGCCAGCGCTAGAGAGATGATACAGAGGATGCTGCTCTTCCAGAGGTCCTGAGCTCAATTCCCAGGAACCGCATGGTGGCTCACAGCCATCTGTAATGAGATATGATGCTCTCTTCTGGCATGCAGGCACACATAATAAAAATAAATCTTTAAAAGAATATATTGAGCCAGCTCAATGGCTCAGCAGGTCAAGGCCAATCTGATGACCTAAGTTTGATTCCTATGACCCACATGATAGAAGGAAAGATCTGACTCCTGCAGGTTGTCCTCTGCCCTCCACACATGCCTGGTTCACTCACACGCAGCGTACACTCACTAAATGATGTAATAAAAGTTTGAAGAGTCAGGGATGCACACTTCCACGAGCTACTATTTTCCGGCCTAGGAGATTGGCAAAAGTCTGTAGGCGTAAGTCACAAACAATGCCACAGCAGTTTGGAATTATGATTAATAGGGTATTATTTATTTAAAGGGGAAAAAACTTACAGATCACCGTCAGCCCTCTGTACAACCAGGAAGGGAGTCTAGTCACCAGCCGAGCAGGAAGTGAAGAGAGCGA
>NC_022011.1:1523862-1532053 GCF_000317375.1 Microtus ochrogaster
CACACCTGGAGTCCACCACACACACACACACACACACACACACACACACACACACACACACACACACGAGGCAAGGAGGACTGGAGTTCAAGGTCGTCCTTGGCTACATTGTAAGCTCAGCCAAGGCTACAAGGCCCTGTATTCACTGAATAGAAAGGGGTGTGGGGTGGAGAAGAAGGAAAGAGAGACATTTTCTTGTAACAATGTATTTGGGTTAAGGGGATGTAAATGTTAAGGGTAGTGACACTTTTTACTCTTAGAAATCCCATGATGTCACTAACCCAGGATGTGTGTGTAGGGATGCTGTTTGCTCCATTAAAGCACAGGTTTGGCTGGAGCATTACAGCTGGCTGGAGCATTACAGCTGACCTTCGTGTGGCTCTTCCTGGTGCCTGGAATGGTGGCAAGGACTCTGTGCACATTGTCTTGGTAAACTCTCACAGCAGTGCTATGAGATAGGTGAACGTATCCCCATTTTCCAGATGAGAACATTGAGACACTGTCTAAGTGGCTAAGGCCACAGAGCTAACAGATGGGAGCATTTTAACCAAACTAGCCTAACCTTGGCAGTTGGAGCTCCAGGAAGCAGACATGTGGAGCAGGTGTGTCAGTTTTCATATTACTTAAGCCACACTTTGGAGGGGTTAGAATTCACATGCAATACAAGCGGGGGCTTCTGCTGTTTCTTGAGGGAATGCCTAACTCACCTCAGCCATGGCACACTGGTCAAGCAAAACCTGTTTAAGTTAAGATAGATGAGGTCTCTAACTAGCCAGGACCAGTGAGGTAACGGGGATTCTACTATAAAATAAAATGGGGGTGGGGGTGGGTTTGGTCTGGCTAGGGAAATAGAGCTGAGGAGTCCCAGAAATGAGAGGAAGACAAAGAAGAGGGGTGAGGGAGGACACGAGCTCACAACGTGACCCAGACTGAAATGCATGGGAGAGCTAGAGCTGTGGACCAACCATGGGACGTGCATGCGCACGAGGACTTGGTTCCCGTTCTGCTCCAACAAAGAGACAGACAAAGGGGAGTGGAGGGGGAAGGAAGGGAGAAAAGGAGAAGGAGGGAGAGAAGCCAGCACTCAGTGAATCAGTGAGAAGTGGCAGGGTGGCCCAGAGTCTCTAAATAGATACTTAAGAGCGTCCTCAAGTTCTGGGGAGCACCGCCATGACTGGGCTGGGCCGTTTCATGAAATAGGGTTCAGGGCTGAGGAAGAGGGGGAAGCAAGCCAAGCATCCCCAGCCAATCACCTGTTTCCTGATGGTGAACACAATGTGAGCAGCCTCTGACGTCCCCACCACAATGCCGTCCCCAGCACGATGCCGTCCCCAGCATGACAGACTAGCCCTCAAACTGGGAGCCACAGTAAATCCTCCCTTCAGTTGCTTTTGTCCAGTATTTTGTTTCAGCTATGAAGAAACAACACAGCCGGGTGCTAAGGGATCTTGTTCTCTTCATGTGTGAAAAGGTTAAAATTCTCAGAACGCAGAAGTTCCAAGAGAGTCAAAGGCATGCCATGTACACCAGCCCTTAGAGACCATTGGCAGAAGATGCTAGCATGCTGAGGAAACCAATCTTTTCCATGTTAGTGGTTCTTCCAAGCTTGAAATCCCCAACCACATGGACCCTGCTCACTAGACATTCCAGACTCTGTGTCCCTAAGATCCTGGAGAGTTGCTGTCAGTGTGGTCACATGTGCCGGCTTGCCAATGGGCCTAGAACCTTTTCTGTATTGTTGCCACCACGATGTCCAGGCCTATCATTATTGTCTCATGTGGAGCACATTTTGACAAGATCTGATACCCCGGCAGCTGTCCTGTGTCCTCTAAAAGGTCCCTGTACACTCTGAAGTTCGAGCAGAGTCCCCACCGTGGCTCACAAAGCCAGAGTGAGAACTGTAGGGATTACAGGTTTGTCAGGGGGCTGGGGTGAGAAAGTCCCGACAACCTTTGTCACAGTGTCCAGCACTTGCTAAGAGCTCAGTGGGCGGCATCTGTGGTGATTACTCAACAATGGTTGGGCTAGTACAAATCAGGTCTGTGCAGCCAGCCCGGTCTCTCTTCTGTCTGTACAAGCAGTTTCTTACGGAGACCATGGAATAGCAGTCAGCAGGTGGCTTGGGCATGAGTTTGTTTTATCTGCTAATGAAGACACTGGATACTAAATGTGAAATGCCTATATCCCCAGAGCCCAGAGAGGCAAGGACAGAGTCACAGTCTTCCAGGCCCATCTGTGATACTTGGGCCTTGTCTGTTCCTACTGGTGACAGAAGAACCTGTCCTTACCAGCTTCCATCAAACACCTTTGGAGCCACCACTGAGCGGTCACTGTGGCCACTGCCCTCCTTGGGTGTCAACAGAAATGTCCCTTCTGCTCCACCAGGTGTCGTACTCATCCAGCTATGACGAGTTTGTCTTCACCCTTCACAGTCCCCTTTAATGTTGCCATTTTCAGGGTTTGTGTCATAGATTTTTCTTGCCACCCCATCTTTGGGGACATCTCTGCCAATGTCAGTCAACTGTCCTGCTCCGAGCGGGAACAGCCAAATCCGGAGCTCTGGTCTCCTATCTCCAGTTGCATTATGGGCATCTCTACATGGAGGTCTCCAAACATCTCCAATTCTACATGCCCGAATGAAAACTCAGTGACCTCTTTCCTTCCCACACTCCATCCTCCCCAAGCCAGCTTCCTCTGTTGGCATAGTAGCCACCTGCTTCTCTCCCCCTGCCACCTTCACAGCCCGCTTTCCATGCCCAGATATTTTAGTGATTCCATCTGCAACCCACTCTATCTCCACTGCCTCTGCGGCCCTCTGTCAGTCTTAAAATTCCGTTCCGAAGCTGTTTGCTTCTCCTTCAGGAACACCTGACCGTCTGTGCAACACTGCTAACGTCTATCAGCACACTAGGCGTTCTGCCAAGTGCACAGACACTACAAATGAGTTATACTATTTTTCTTTTTAACAGTTTTGACACTGGTGTGATGATTCCCGTTTTACAGACAGAAGGTAGAGGCCCGTGAGACTGAGTACCAAGCTCCATGGCTCGTAAGTGACAGAACACAGATTTCACTGGGTCTTGGCTAGGCCTTGTGCTTCCAAACGCGAGTCTACACAGCTTCTCTGCCTGTTCCTGTGGAGTCAGTCACACAGCTCCCTCGCGATGATGCATTTCAATAGGACCCTACTTGTGTTGGGGGCCCTGATTAACAGCAGAATGCCTGTTCAGTTGGCCTTTTTTATTCCAGGATTTTAGGTTATGAAAGAGTAACTTTGGAAGGTGTTATGTCATGCAGTCATCACCCAGGGACTGAGAGTCACTGTAATGATCAATATGCAAAAGATCCCAGAGCCCCCCCCTTTTTAATAATAAAAAAAAATCAATCCAGGTTGAGGTTGCTCAGCTGGTAATGAGCTTGCCACACAGCATAAGGACCTAAATCTGAGCCCCAGAACCAACATAGAAAGCAGGAATCCCAGCACTGGAGAAGCAGAGGCAGGAGGATCCCTGGGACCCAATGACAAGCCACCCTACTCCCAATCGCCAAGCCCCAGGTCAATGAGAGACCCCTTCTGAAAAAACCGAGGTGAGGATCTCCTAAGGACTGAGCCCGAGGAGGCTGTTCTCTGACCTCCACACCAACTCACATATGCACACACAATTAGCACCAGTCATGATGCAGTCGACCCGGAATACCCTCCAGACCCGTGGTCCCGATGGCTGTGGCTTGTCTATAAACATGCAAAGGTCCTGGGACGGCTCAAACATCCATCTTAGGAGGAGTTACAACTTCTGGCCCCAGGCCAGTCAAGCAGGCCTTCCTCTCTTTCCATGTCCTATCCTAAGACTTGAGCCACTTTGCCCAGTGCTAAATTAGGGTCTAACCAAAATTGATGTGTATGAGGAGGAAGCATGGGCAGGCACTGCAGAGATCTGAGTTGGGCATAACAAGGCATGGACAGCTGCCCTTTACCTCTAGGTCACAGGTTCAAATCTAGCCAAGCCTTGCCTGACAGAAAATCATTACCAGTTCTGTTCATGTCACTTGACAGATGGGAAATGAATTTCTGTCTCCATCCAGCAGGCAAGTGTCCACACCACACTTGGCACTAAGTCACTCTCAACTCTGGAGACATAGTGGGAGTCGTGTGTAGTTACCCCCGTGACAGGTCATCTCTGTGGTCAGGCAGACCTGCATCTTGGTGACGGCACCCCTCCCTAGCCTTTCATGCACACTCTATTAATCTGCTGACTTCTCTTCCCTCGGACAGGGTTAACAGGCCTTTGAAGTAATAGAACAATTGAGAAAACCGATCTTGCGGCATCAAAACAAAGGCAGCTGAAGTCACCACAGAAAATACCTGGGAAATCATTTTTATCCCAGTCCTAAACTGAGTTCAATCACTTGGCAGCCGCAAAAATTACACATTTTAGTCCAAAAAAAAAAAAAGCTATTTCCAGTTGGTCAGCCTTGTCCCTCCTTGGTTCCACCAACACGACACCTGCATCTGGGGACATGGAGGGCTTGGAGTCTGGAATGCTGCCTGGACAGTATGTCTGCTCCTACCAGGGCCGAGGACTCCTCAGCCATCACTGCCAGCACCCAGGAATGGAACTGTGCAGAGCAGGGCAAAGCATGTAGGGCTCAAATCCAGGAGCTGGTAGCTGGGAGCACGGTGTGGGAAGACATGTCCTGTCAGCAGTAACCTGAGCCATGGTGTTCTGGCTGTTCCTCTCGGACAACACTGGCATCCTATCTGAGCTCATCCCTCCGCAGTCTGCAGAAATCTCAGCTTGGCAAGCAGGACTGGGTTAAGCTAGGCTAGGTTCCCGGTGAAAGGCTCGGTGCTACTGAGCGGTGCAGGGAAATCTTGCAAGGTACAGCAGCTTTCGCGGCGAAGCTCTCTGAGTGAGCGCCATTGGAGATAATTCCCTCGAGTATTATTCAAGTCACCTTTCCGATACTGTTCCAAACATCTGAGGAAAAAGAAAAGAAGTTTCTCCTAGCTCACAGCTTTAGATGTTCCGGTCCACAGCCAGGTGTCCCCTCTGCTTTTGGGGCTGTGGCTACATGGTACCTCATAGCCAGGAGGACGTGCAAGAGGAAACTGCTCACCCCATGGTGGCCTGAAGGAAGCAAGAGACAGGTGGTGGCAAGTTCCCACAATCTCCTTCAAGGGAACATCTTGAACCTAACTTCCTTCAGTTAGACCCCACATCCTGAGGGTTGTACGACCTCCTCATAGCCCCAGAGACTGGGTGCTCTGCCTTCTAAGCACATGGGTGCTTAGAAAACACTAGAACTGCAGACAGCATTCACTTTCACCCTTCCCCGACACCCTCTGGTCCACCAGCCTGGAGGGATTTCAGGTCTAGAAAGATCCCTTGCTGGGCGCAGACAGGTCCTGGAAAACCCGCCCAAGAGTATCTAGCTCCGTGTGTGCGCGCTTTGCACTCTGCTTTCCACACCTAGTGAGAGGAAGTCCTCTCCCCTGGATTGTCCTGCTTCCACTCGTCCAGATCCCTAACCTCTCCTGGGTCTGAGAGACCTGACGGCACCATGTAACGGCAGCCTGGGCCTCGGAGAAGCACAACAGAGAAGCTTGCCTGGTGCACGGAACCTGCCCGGTGTGCCCTGGACCTTCTTGGCAACCACTAAGAGCAAGCCAGCTAATCAACTATGAAGTACTTCTGTCACAGGAAGTCTTTTCTCTTCCCTGCTGCCCCTTCAACTCTGCTAGTTAGGCCAGCAACGACTGGTCATCTCTCACCTCGGGTTTGTAGGGACTGGTCATCTCTCACCTCGGGTTTGTAGTGGTTTCTCTCTGCCCAACCCCCACCCCAGGAGGCTCCTATGACTCAGGAAGTAAACCAGACTTATACAGCTCATAACTGCTCCCCACGGTTATGGAAGTGGTAAGGAGTTACTGCAGAGAAGACTGGCGCTCGGGCAGGCTGCAGCTTGTGCAATGAGCACAGCTCTTGAGGAACATAGCTTTGAAGACTTGGTGCTGGCGAGGCTTTGAACTGCCATCATCCACTAAGTCCCACGCTTCTCTAAATAATACGGTAAAGTTACTGGTGCACTCAGCTGGGCTTGGGCAGAATGGTTTCTTTGCTGTCTTATCTGGGTTGAAGAGACAATTGTAACACTTAGATCAGAGAAAAGACCAGAGGGCAGGAAAAGGCAAGAGAATGTTCTGAGGAGAACTTACAACATCTGGGGTTTCTGGGAGCCACAGCGTAAGCAGGGCCCCATTCCTAGTGCACATCTTCTAGTATGGTCTGACCTCCGGCAGACACATGGTGTTATTAACTAAAAACAAGCCTTGTAACTGCTTTCATGTACCACAAGTTTAGAACATAGATTTCCTGCTGGACCTAAATCTCTGAGGTAAATGTGGCTCTAACCTTACATGCAGGCACCATGGTAACCCCCTTTCTGAATGGGAGTGGCTCCCACCTTCAGGGAACAGACTCAACAGAGTGAGGAGCAGGGTGTTGTAGAAGCAACCTCTGACCTCTGAGTGGAGGAGAGCATGCCCCTCTCCCAGGACTCTCTCCTTGCTATTTCATCTTCAACTGTCTCTGCCACCAGTGCCTTGCAGCCCCCTCTGCTGGCCCCCTCTTTCTCCTCCAACCCCCCAGCCTACCTTCAAATGCAACCTTCAGGCTCGCTTCATGAGGAAACAGCAAGTGTTCAAAGACAGTTTTCTGGAGTCGACCCCTGCTCATACGTGAAGGTTCACAGAGGGGGCAAAGGTTGGCAGGGGAATGACCCCAGGAGGGGGAGGACCATGAACAGGCTGTGGTCCTGGCACTTAGGGCAGCCTTGACCTTTCAGCAGGCTTCCGTGCTCCCGGAAAGGGGCACACCCAGCTGGCCCAGACCCAGCAAACACACAGCAGAGAGTCATCCGTGCCAACAAGGAAGCAGGGCGCACGGCTTTCCCTTTCTAACCTGGAACTCAGAGGGACCATCAGGGGTCTTGTCTTGACATTGCTACAGTCTGCTTTAGAGGTCAAGCCAGGAGTAGCATCCCAGCCACACCCAGCCACCCTGGCACGGAGCAGATGCTCAGAATGGGAAATAAATGGCTGGCTTCCAGCCTGCGTCGTAGCGCACGGTTCTGAGGCCCGCTCAGATCTCTTTGCCTGGCCTGGCTTCCAGCTGCTGCTCTAAGCCGAGGAGCATGGTGATCCCCAAGCCCGACCCCAATCAGGGCTGCTTCCAGGAGGAAATGGGGCCATGTAGGGTGACTAAGACTGTGCATCAGACATGCTTCAGAAACAGATGTTAGTGGCTGAAGAGCAGCTTTAACTCATCATTTAGTGTCTGTCATTCAGTTCATTGATGAAGAAACGTGGGAAGAATAATCTTGTCTACCATCCTATCTAGCCACGGAGTTCAATGGAGATGTTCTCTTTCAGGACGGAAATAGACAGACAGACACACAGACACACAGATAGAATAAGTGTGTATGTTCCCCAAAATTATACAGTGCAGGGTAGGGTAGGTGCTTCTCACAAGCCTACATGAATGTACACAGGATCCTTCCAGACTCAGACTTGGTGTGTCTTATTTACCCATGGAGTGAAATACCCAAGGCCCCCTGCCTGGGACGGACCTCTATTTTTGGTTGTTTGGACTCTGGCTTGCCAACGCTGATCCTTCCTGGTTCTTTTCTGAGGATTCCCAGCCACTGCTTTCTTGAAGCCAAGTCTCAGTGGAGGCTGCACCCACACCCGAGGGCGCCCCACACCAGGGCTTCACAGCTCTGCTGGGGTGAGATGGTGTGGGAGGAGGGTTCTGCATTTTCTTGGCCTCTGTCTAGCTGCGCTCATGGGAGAATGACACCAGCGCCTGCTCTGGAATGTTAGACGGGCCCTTTCCTTCCAAACAAAAAACAGCACCACTTCCTAGACAGAGCAATAGAGATTTATAAATATTTTCCAAGACTGCCCTCTAGTGGAAATCAACGTGCAGTAACATATCCTGAAAATGAGCCCGGGATCCAAACTCGGTAAAAACAAGCATTGAAGGGAGATCTTCACACGTGCTCTGAAAACTTATCACACTTCCTTTGTGCCCAGAAGGGTGTCAGGATTTCACTAAGCTGAGACTCGTTTCTGTCAACACACACACACACACACACACACACACACACACACACACACACACACAGTGCC
>NC_022011.1:1532153-1535672 GCF_000317375.1 Microtus ochrogaster
ACACACACACACACACACACACACACACACACACACACACACACACAGTGCCTTAAGTCTTTAAAAAGAAATCCTGCTGTAGCTGGAAGGGTATTTTAAAACCGGAAGTGCACGGACACGCCGGGATGGCCAATGGGAGAATGTCTCCCCAGGCTATGCGTGTTTGACTGGCCTGTGCTTTGATTTTGGCTAAGGAAGGAGCCAAGGCTGCAGGCCCTTCCAACAGGCCACACACACTGCTGGGATTTCACCTTGGAGGATGTGGGACAATGAGTCACTTGTGCCTCTTCCTGGCTGCTGCTGGCCAAGGTCAGCTTTCCCACTGGAACCCAGCAGCCTGGCCCCGTGCCCACGCGGTCTGGAGCCTTTCAGTGGTGCAGAGCCCAGGGAGAGGGTTGGGCTCCACAGCTCTCCCAGCCCCACTCTCCCGGGCCCCTCTGCCCCAGGGCCCCAGTTCAGGCTGTGAGACAGCCTTGTCCACATGAGAAAACCTCATTCACTCTGCTCCACTTGGCAGGAAGGGCCTCCTTTCGGTGGCCTAGGAAGTGGCGTTGCCCTGTGGAAAGGGTCCCAGCTGAATTCTATAGTGAGCTCTCTGAAGACAAAGAATTCTTGCCTGTTTGAGCTGATACCTTGTAAGCCACTGTCACACAGAGCAGTAATAGCAAAATGAGGGTTTCCCGGGTTTGTCCATTTAACAAATCCTGCTTGAGCAGGGACTCTGCACCAGGCACTGTCTAGGTTCTGAGCAGCAAGATGGCCGAGGGCCCTGGCCTGGGGAAATGACAGTCTCGTGAGGCTAGACAACAGGTAAGTAAATACGTCACTTCAAGGGCAGTGAAGGGAACACAATACTGAAGAGCCAAGTGACACTGACCAGATGCAGTATTCAGACAAGCCTTTCCCTGAAGGTTATGTGTAAACACCTACTGTGTGCCCAACCGCCGCTATTATTTGGTCAAAGAGAATTTCTGAGGTTTTAGAACGAAGTGGCGCAGGGCTGTTTTTGTGTAATATCAAAGCTGAGCCCTAAGAGCCACGGTTTTCACAGTAAATCTGCCAAGTAGATTATGGTATTTCTATTTTACACAAGTGAAAATTGGATTTAAGGGATAGGAGAATGCTTGCCCAAACATGTTTATATCACCCATAGCACCATAAAGGTTTGAATTTAGTCATATCTTGCTCCCATGTGTGCACACACACATATGCATGTGTGTGTGCATGTGTGTGTGTGTGTGTGTGTGTGTGTGTGTAGCTTGGCAGAAACAAGGTACAACTCAGCAAAGCTCCAGCCCCCTCTAGGCACAGTCCTGCACAGCCTCGAGCTGGCACACAGTGCCCTGTTGCAGCTGTTTCTGACACCTGCATGAAGCCCCTGCAGAGGAGAGAACAGGGTGGGGTTGCCGCATGGCTCTGTGTCTTTCACTGTCTAGCCATCGATTGCAGCATATGTCCTGATGACATGGCCGGTCTCCTCCACCGAGCTAACTCAGATCTAAGTCCACACCAGGGTCCCTCTTTAGTTTTCTTTCAAGTGAACTGATCTCTTGACTGTGGGAAAAAGACACTTTCTACTTATACAAAGCTCACCACTGACCTGACCCTGAGCAGGAACAAGGAGGGAAGAAAGGCCACCAGATATGGCCACCAGCAGGCTGTGTGCAGGGGCTTCTCCTCCTCCGTAGGCAGCACCATCAGCCCACCTGGCCCGGGTGTCTCTCCATCAGCTCCTTGAGCGACAGGCTGTGGACTTGGTGCCAACTGAAAACCTGAGAGCTGTCTTCAGAGAACAGGGTGTTCAGAGCGCAGCATTTAACCTGGGGTCTCAGGCTCCTGGACTTCAAGGGGGACATACTCTGCCTTCCATGCTGGGCTTCCGTCATGAGCTGGTCCCTTCTGAGGAACCACTTTGTCACCAGCTCACTCCTTAAGATAGCATCTGGGTTTTATTGTCCTTAACCTCAGACTGAATAATGTCACACCATAGGTGTGCACTCTTTACCTACGTGGCCCAAAGGTCCTGAAGAAACTCAGGACAAATAGCTAAGGGAGGTGTCTATTAATATATCAGAGTGGACACTGCCACTGGGCTCTCTCTCTCTCTCTCTCTCTCTCTCTCTCTCTCTCTCTCTCTCTCTCTCTCGCTCTCGCTCGCTCTCGCTCTCAGCATGTCATATCATATTCTCAGTACCTGTTACAGTCCCAGTACTTCCCACCTGCCCCCTCTCCTAAACCTCTCTGTACTTAGCTTCTGATTCCTACATAACCTAGCCATGCGCTCTCTTGGTTCCTCTCTTGGTCCTCAGCTCTTCTCTTGTCTGTCTCCCCCCTCCCTCTCCCCTCCCTTCCCTCCCACCGTCCTGCCCTCCTCTCCTCTCATGGCATGGTATATTCTGCTGACCTGTTCAATTTGGACCTGTCCCAACGCCTCTGCCTATGCTCTCTTCATACCTACAAGAAAGCCATCTCGTCAACCACCTAGGAGCATCTGAGACTCATTTTCACTCACTGAACTGTCTGGGGCCTTTCAGTTGTGACCACAATGCACTTCTTCCAGCCCCTTTTCACTTCTTTCTTTCTCCATGGTATTCCCAACAACTCAGAGAAGACTGGGCAAAAATTCTCCACCTCCAGGAAGTTCTCCCTGTGGAAGAGCATTCTCTGTGGGTCCAATGTTTATTGATAACTGTTGTTTTCTCTCCTGTGAAAATGTTTACACTAATGTTTTGAGAATTGCATTCATGAATATTTGTATTATGATCATATCCAACTGCCTCCTGTCTTCCTAGATACGCCCCCACTCACTCTCTCTACTTTATGCTCCCCTGTTGTGGACTGTTATTTTAACTGGGCAAGGATGAATTACATTTGTTTATGCTATAGAATCTTACTGTAGCTGTGTAGAGGTGTTACATTTGTTTATGCTATAGAATCTTACTGTAGCTGTGTAGAGATGTTACATTTGTTTCTGCCGCATCTGTTTAATTATGTAAAGATGGGCTGCGTCTGTTTCACCTTACCTGTCTACGGCACCTGATTGGTCTAGTAAAGAGCTGAATGGCCAATGACTAGGTAGGAGAGGGAAGGATAGGCAGGACTGGCAGGCAGAGAGACTATATAGGAGGGGAAATCTAGGCTCAAAGGAAAGAGAAGAACAGAAGGAGGAGAGAAGGGGGAACACACCAAAGGTAAGGAGGCAGGCAGACAGCAAACAGCAGATGCGAGAAGAGTGAAAGGTAAACAGAAGTAAGAAAGGTTAAAAATCCCCAAGGCAAAGGGTAGAGGAACTGGTAAATTTAAGTTAAAAGAGCCAGCCAGAAATGAGCCTAAGCTAGGCAAAGCATTCAGAACAAATAGGAAGTCTCCATGTCATGATTTGGGAGCTGGTTGGTGGCTGAAAGAAAAGGCCTGGGGCACTCCTCACTTGGTCCAGTTTGTGCTGTTCAGAGCCTCGTGGGCTGTTCACTGTGTCGTGGCTCACCTACCAGGGACCACACCCTTAAAGCAAATAGACCC
>NC_022011.1:1535827-1540038 GCF_000317375.1 Microtus ochrogaster
GTGCAGGCAGCCATAGCTGAAGTGAGGTAATGAGTGAGGAGGTCCTGTCCCGTTAGAACTCCCACTCTGACAATCCTTCTGCTCGCCCCACTTCTGAAATGGTCCCTGAGCTTTGTGGGGAGAGGGTGATGGAGCTGAGCACTGATGCTCTATGTGTGCCTTGACTGGTTTGGTCTCTCTGGTAACCACCCTCTCTGCACAGAGAAACTTCTCTCCTGAGGTCTGAGAGCTGCACTAGTCTAGCGCACAGAGACACCAATGTAAAGGGCTCTTTTCACAGACACGACTTCTGCTCTACATTCAGGAAGAGCTGGAAGAATGTGTGTGTCCTCTTGTTGGAACAGTGAGGAAGGAACTTGTGCCCTAGAGGGCAGCTCTCCACAGAGGTCTCCAAAGTCTAATCGTGTGACTTGTTTCTGCCATGATCTTAGCCCAAAGGCAGGGAAGCAATTGACTTGTTTCCATTGCAGAGCTCGCTCCCCACTGTCCTTCCCTAGCTGAAGCTGAATCTGTTCAGTTCCTGTCTGGCTCAATGGCTGCTACATAGTAGAAGTTAATTCAGCTTCCCATGTGTGACGTACACTGTCCTGGATTCTAGGAGAGGTTAAGCACACCCAAAATCGTGTTCTCGTGATGGCTGTGTCCTCTGTAAGCTGACGCAGTGGTGCCCGGGGCTGGCTGCACAGTTGATTCTCTCAACAGTCATTTCTCAATATACATGTATGGATGCCATTCCCCAAAGAGCACAGTAGTTGTGCTGAGACCTTGAGACCAATGAAATCCTGGTGATTCAGAGTGCTGCGAGAGAAGCCCCAAGGCTCTGCAGATACCCCTTCTCTGTCACTTCTTAAAACCGGACCCGTCTCCTCTGTTTCGGCCAGCTTTCTGCTACTATACCAGAAACCTAAGATAAGCAACTTAAACAGAAGGAAGGTTCATGGTCTATGTTGGCGGGGGAGCTGTAGCTCTATTGTATAGTGGTTGCCTGTGGTGGAGCAAGCTGCCTACCTCAGGCAGCTCAGAAGCAAAGAAGAAGTAGAAGGGATGGGGTTCCACCATCCCCTCCAAGGGTACACCCCATAATCCAAGACCTCCCACTAGGCCCCACCTCTTAAAGTTTCTCTGTTTCTAATAAAGCCATGGTGAGCACCAAACTGTTAACCCACGGGCCTTTGGGAGGAGGTGTGTTCACATCTAAACTAGAGGTCCCAGTACCAGGCTGAGGGAAAGTTTACTCCCAGCTTTTTGTTGCTTCTAGAATTCCCCTACAGTGCAATGTTATACTTTTATCCACTCCATTTCCCACACAAGGCGCTCTCTCTTCTGAAAGACACACCCTGCCGATTGAGATCGAGCAATCTGGGTTTCAAAGATGCTCAGTCCTTGCCCTCCATCTCCCCGGGCTGCTAACCACTGCCTGGCTTCTCCCCTTCTCCCAACAGCAGTCTCTTCGCTGCCTAACTTTTCTCCACGGTTCTGGTAGATAGCAATGAGCCGTGAGTGAGTGGAACAGAAGACACCCCCCCCCCCCGAAGCTCCTCTTCCTTTCTGTTCCCATCCTCTCCATCCTTCTGCCACAGGAGAGGGGCCAGGCTGCCATGGAGCTTCTGGAGATGGAAGTTTGACTCCACAAAACTCTTGCCATCTTTACCCAGGTGTAGTGGGCAGTGAGCTCTGAACAATGTCCCCACCAAGAAGCATTAAGGAGAGGAATGGGTGTTGGTTTCTTTGTTTGCCTGTTTGACATAACAAGAAGAGTTGTGTTGGGCCCAACAGGCTGGGCGAGTAGAGACTCAGCTAATCGGAGGACTGTGTTTACCCGGCCCTACAAATACTAACAATAACATGATAGTGTGAGTGCTTATGCTATACTTGGAGCTGAAGTGGCCGGTGACATTTCCCCTGATGAGGTTAAACAGCCCTGCTCAGAAGCCCGCACCTTTGCATAATGAAGACTAGAAGTCATTGCCATCCCTCAGTAGCCAGGTGTCCTTGATTTGGAGACACCACAACCTACTGAACCTCTGTATGCAGCCCTGGGCAGTGATTCTAATCTTTGCCTTGCACGTGAAATGTCATTATTTTTTTTCTTTTGGTCTGGGAGAACAACAAATTGTTTCTAAACGAAAAGGTGCTGTCTGGAAGGGACAGTGGGATCTGGCGATGCAGGGGCGGCATCAGTGGCTACGGTGCTGACCTAGCTGCTTCAGTCCGTTTCTCCAATCTAGCGGTTGATGGGAAAACATCACTCGAGATGTGATAATTTAATCATTAGTCAACATAGATAATCCCATTGGTTCCCTGCCTCTGAAGCAACATTGCTTTGTCTGTCTATAAATCAAAGAAATGTATTCCTTAATATTCCATAGAATATATTCCCAGGCAGCCTCTTTCCTCTATAAAGTAACAAAACACTTTGCAAAAAAGAAAAAAAAAAACATCTGTTATCAGCCAAGAAAAGAAGATGCTCCCAAGGTTCCATTTGGAGGAAGGAAGATGTGGAACCCAGAGAGAGGAAGGTAGTGGGGCTGGCAGAGTAAGCTGCTGAAGGATGTCTCGGGGTAGTGTCCCCCAGCTGGGTTACTGGGTGACAGTGGTCAGCACCGGCACGTGGGCACATGACCCATCTCCCTTGTTCTCTCAGTTCTCTTCAGCTCATGGCCTGGCCTGCTGGTGTCCGTTCCCCAAGTCTCAACAGTTGCAGTTGTGGGTGAATCACACCAGCATAGATTTCTGCTCCATCCCTGACTCTCCAGAGCCACAGAAATCTCTGCAGCGTCCAGCAGACTCGCCAAAACAAATGAGCCAGCCGCAAGGTGCGGTGGAAGGGCGCATGGGCTTGGAATCCCGGCCAATGGACGAAATGAGAAGACTATCCTGGACCTTGTTCACCCGTAAAGATGCACTGGCTGCTCTGCCTGTGCTTCCTGGGGCCCTAAATTTCAGGGCCTCCAGGGGAAGAGAAGGAAAGGTTAGGGAAGGAAGGAGAGGTAGAAGACAGCAGCTTAAAGCACCAGGGACTGGGGGGGTAACACAGAGCCCTGGGTTTGATCCCTAGCACAGCGTAAACCAGGCACGGTGGCACATACCTGTTATCCCAGCACTCTGCAAGGTGAGGCAGGATGCTCAGGACTGGGTTCAAGGCCACCCTTAACTACAGAACAAGTCTGAGTCTAGGAGTTGGGAAGAAGATTTTTGAGAAATATAACAAGCCAAATAATCTTTTTTTTTTATTTTTTTGGTTTTTCAAGACAGGGTTTCTCTGTGGTTTTGGAGCCTGTCCTGGAACTAGCTCTTGTAGACCGGGCTGGTCTCGAACTCACAGAGATCTGCCTGTCTCTGCCTCCCAAGTGCTGGGATTAAAGGCGTGCTCCACCACCGCCTAACCCAAATAATCTTAGTATTTTTTATTTCTGACTGGCCTGTAGCCCAGATTGTCCTCCAACTCACAGAGATTTACCTACCTCTGACTCCCAAATGCTGGGATTAAAGACACACCACCATGCCCAGCTTGACTTTAAAGTTTTGAACCAGGAGGCTGGAGAGATAGTTCAGAGGTTAAGAGCACTGACTGCTCTTCCAGAGGTCCTGAGTTCAATTCCCAGCACCCACATGGTGACTCACAGCCATCTATAATGAGATCCGGTGCCCTCTTCTGGAGTGCAGGCACACATGTAGACAGAACACTGTATGCATAATAAAAAATAAATAAACCTTAAAGTTTTGAATCTTACAATTCTCCATCTATGCTTCCCATGAGGGTGGAGCTAATTAGGAAATACAGATTCATTCTAGAGCTTATCTCTCTCTCTCTCTCTCTCTCTCTCTCTCTCTCTCTCTCTCTCTCACACACACACACACACACACACACACACACACACAGCAACAGAAAAGTCCGTTTTTCTGTCCAGTGGATATTTGACAAAACATGGCACATGTTTAGTTGTTCAGAATTGTGAAGAAAGTGCTCCTGGCAACTGTGGGGCTGAGACCAGGTGTCTCCACCAGGCATATTGCTGAACATGTTACACCAAAACATCCCATTCCCTATTCCAAAAACTCTCAGCCCCAACTGTTAGTAGCAAAAAGGTTGAAAACCCTGGGGCAGACTATAAACCAAGAAAGAAAGAAAGAAAGAAAGAAAGAAAGAAAGAAAGAAAGAAAGAAAGAAAGAAAGGAAGGAAGGAAGGAAGGAAGGAAGGAAGGAAGGA
>NC_022011.1:1540138-1574779 GCF_000317375.1 Microtus ochrogaster
AAGGAAGGAAGGAAGGAAGGAAGGAAGGAAGGAAGGAAGGAAGGAAGGAAGGAAGGAAGGAAGGAAGGAGCAAATGGAAACCATATCTTGCAGATAAACATGTGTTCTAGGAGGATACCCTTGCAGATAAACATGTGTTCTAGGAGGATACCCTTCAGCTTTCTTCTTGCCCCAGCTCAGATTGGAGGTGAGATCTAAGTTCAAGAACCTACCAAGGACTCCCCGGAGCCTTGCTCTGAGACACAGATCACTTCCTGCCCTAGAGACAGTTGCCCACAGATCTTTAGCTCGACTGTGTGGGGGAAAGCTTCCTAGGCCTGTGTCCAAACATCCCAGAGTTGCACAGTATTCAAAGTCAGTCTATCCCAAGAGTTGATTCCAACAGTACAGTGAGCACAGTCACACATCAAACACATAGTTGTGGATGGCTTGCTGCATATTAGGGGAATGCAGAAGGGACCACACACTGGGATGCAACCATTACCAAAACAAATCTTCATCTCTGTGAAGCACGCTAGCCGGTGGGTGCCAAGAAGCTACTCAGGTAGGAGTCAGGGCTGGGACTGTCCTAAAGGGGGACAGACACAGAGTGATTGCGAAGTGACTGTAGACAAAGGGACCCTCTAATGAGCAACATAACAGGATTCTGAAGGTTTGGGGTGAGAGGAATTCCAGGCAAGGATTCAAGAGTGAGAGAGAGGAATGGAGCTATGTGGTCCATGGGTACCATGGCCATTCTGGTACTGTGTGGAAATCAGCAACGGGTATGGTTGGTGGTCAGGTGTCTGAGGACCTGGTCAACCCTACCAGATGTTCACATATTATTCTGAGAGAGATGGAAATCCATTAGAGATGTGCGTGACATTTGTGACATTTGGAAGTAAGTTTTCCTGGCACCTCCAACCGTCATTGTCAATTGAAGAGGCATTTAAAAAAAAAATTGGACATTTTCTTTTTGCATTTAGAAAACCAAATAACACGAATCTGGGGAGATGGAAACAAAAAAACCAGAGCTCAGTCCTCAGCACCTATGCAAAAAGCTAGGTGTAGTGGCACAGACTTTTAATCCTAAAGCTGGAGAGGCCCAGGGGCTTTTCTGGGGCTCACTGGCCAGCTAGCCTAGCTTAACCAGCAAGCTCCAGGACAACGAGACCTTCTCAAAATAAGTAACAACACTGGAAGTTGTTCTCTGGCCTGCACATACAGGCACACACACCATATCCACACATGCACATACATGCACACAAATTCACACACATGCAAATCACACATATACACACCACATACACACAGGCACACACACACATACACATGCAAGTAACTAAAGCAATCACACATTCTGTTTTGTGAAGAGCCTCCTAATACAAGGAGAGCTGCCTACCAGGACCCTTGCAGCCCTGTGGCCAGACAGAGCAGAGTTCATCTTAGGATGAGTAGAGCACTAAGGTTTCATGCTCTCTCCTTGAATTAAAGACGATCCCAGCATGCACTACTTGCAGGACAGGGACAAGCTGGGTGAAGTCACATCAAATCATCTATATTTCAGAACGTCCTATTAGTTCTGAGCAGTCCTAGCCAGAAAGAGGGACTAGCTATCATCTATAGTTCATTCATAAATCGCTAGCACTCCCCAGAGAACGTCCAAACAGACCGAGGCACTAGTTTAAATAGTTATGGGCCTGATGTTTGGTTAATTTTTTTTTTTAAGAAAACAAACATTAAAACAGCAAATCAATGCAGACAGCCTCAGCATAGCCCCAGCTCAGCAAAGTTTTATAGTACATGGCTATGATTCACCAAAATTGTATCCACAAAAGCACACTTAATTAGAGATGTCAGACACAGCTTCTGATTGAAAAACAAATTTCAGGTCCACCCTGACCCCTGAGCTGTGGTCATTAAATCAGCACAATAAATATAAAAGCATTTGCTTAAAATCGAGTTTTCACCAATTGATGTTCCAATATTCTTCCTTAAATGTGTGTTTAGCCCCAAACCTCCTTTCTTCCAAGAAAATGTTGACTGAACAATTCCATAGTTGTTCTTACAAGAAAAAAAAATCTATTTTAAGATTTTGTATTTTGAGTCCTTTGACTTTTTTTTTAACTTTTAGTGGCCTTGTGCTTTAGTAGTAGCCTTCAGATTAGGTTAGCATTTCCTCCCCCTCCCTTCAAGGGCTTCTCTCTCAAGTTTAGAGGACCTTCAAAATCACAGTAACCCAAAGGGTTCCCCTGATGTTCTGCAGGCTTAGTGGACTCCAACTGCCCTTCTCAAGAGAGTTTCGTCAAAATGCATCAGCAAAAATATGTGCTCCGTGGCATGATTGACAGCCACTGGCTACCATGAAGACTGACATGGCATGATGGCCTCGAGCAGCAAGGAAGATGGGGCTGAGTGCGGGGCTGCCGGAAAGCATCGCTTTACATGGGGGTGATCTTTTAATGTGCACACTCCTCGGTGTGTGAGCGCACATGTGTGGGGGTGTGCATGTGCAGATATGTATGCATGGATATGAGGGGACCAGAGGAAGCCATGGATGCCATCTGCCTCCTTCGAGACAAGACTTCTCATTGGCCTGGAGCATACCCATTTGGGGCTAAGTTGGCTCCAGAAAATCCCAGGGATCCATGTGTCTCCTCCTCCCTGGTACTGAGATGACAAGAATACACCACCACATCTGGTGTTTCTTCATGGGTTCTGAGGATTACACTCAGGTACCCACTTACAGAGGCAAGATAATAATAATAATAATAATAATAATAATAATAATAATTAATAATAATAATGGAGTAGTCACAGAGAGGAAATGACGTGTGTGTGTGTGTGTGTGTGTGTGTGTGTGAGAGAGAGAGAGAGAGAGAGAGAGAGAGAGAGAGAGAGAGAGAGAGAGACCTAAGAATGGAGAAGATTTAAAGACAGCGGCTGCTGTGGGATTTCACTGAGAACAGAAAGGTTATGTCACTAATGTCAGGTTAGTGAGCTGTAAATAAGTAGGCAGCTAAGAACTGTACACATTAATTTTGCTAATACTGAAAGGATACTTTGATGACCCACTGTTCTGGGCTGATGGTGAGCCTCAGAGATCTACCATAACTGTTTTACATCAAACCTAATGTACCTGGAGAGGAGACTGCCTAAACTTATGTGTTAATTATTCTTCCCGTTGCTGGGACTGAATACCTGGCAGCTAAAACCTATGGGAAGGGAGATTTATTTTGGTTCACAGTTTTGGAGGAATTTCTGGCCATCCTGGCAGGGAGGAGGCAGAGACCATGGCAGTGGAACTGTGTGGCAGAGGCTCTCCACGGTCGAATCATGGTCAGCAGTAACTTCAATGGCTCTCCTCTAGAGTTCTACTTACACCTCCCAGGTCCCACTTTTTTTAAGGCTCCAAAATAGTGTCACAAGCTGAGGACCAAGCTTTACAAACGGAAGGCCCTAAGAAACATCTGGGATCCTAAATTTTATCACTTCAAAATTCAGGGATTTCTCTTGGCTGCTCTGCAGGGCAGTTGACCCCAGGGATTCCCCAGGGAAAATGGCACTTGCTTGAACTGTCACACAGGTCCTCACAGCAGAGGGGCAGTCTAGTCAGAAGGCACAATGAATTAAAGATAGCTGGAAAACCGCTGCTTCGTGTCCCATCAAAAGTGAAATCTGTTGTCCAGCACTCTGAACGAGGGCTGGTTCTGTGGCTTCCTGTCATCAATGGAGGTAGTAGTGGTTTTTTACATAAAGAAAATTATGTAACACCCAAGGCCATGCATCAGGAGAGCTGGGGCTTCTGGTTACGTGGACTGGAACCCTTCTTCTGAGAATAATGCTGTAAGAAGCCACAGGAAGGAACCAGCTACTCCCAGCTTCAGCAGCAGTCCCAACAGGAGCTCTCTCAGAGTACTGGTAGGTGGTGCAGCCCGTTCACAAGAAAAGAATTTCCCAGCTCCACCCACGTGGCCCCAGAACCGTGAAAGGTATCAGTGGTGCGGCCAGACATGATGGCACACAGCATTAATCCCAGAACTCAGGAAGTCAGGCGGGAGGATTGGTACAAGTTTGAGATGAGCCTAGAATACCTAGTGATTCCAAGTTAGTGGAGTGAGACTTTCTGAGAAGTAAATAAAGGAAATTAATGGTGCCACTGTTGTCTTAATCTACCACATTTTGGGATATTTTGCTTTATATCAATAGATATAACATTTTATTTTCAGCACAGACACACACCCACAGACACAGAGACATGCACACAGACAAATGCACGCACACACACACACTCCCTCTGGCACAGGGAAATCTCAAAGGTTTTCATGCATGCTGCACCTGGTATGATGTGGCCATGTGAGGGTGCACCACTAGTGGGGTCTTTAAGCTTCATTTTCGGGAAGAAAATATAGGAAGGATGTCTTTTTACTGGATGTATAGAGAGAATAGTTGTGGCCCTCACTGGAATATAAGGTTTATTTCTTTCCACAGCATCCTTGGAACACATTCTTTTGTGAGCATGTAATTTGCCTAGATTTTCATGTACCTAAGGATCACTTCACCAGAGATGGGGAGGGGGCGCTGTGGCAGAGTCTCGCAATCGATATCCAATGAGCTAAAATCAGCAGGAAAAAGCAGGCGCAATACTATTGTTTACACAGTGTCTTTGCAGGTGAACGGGTAAAGTGTTTGCTCTTAGAACTGCTGAACCTTTCCCCTCCACTTTATAGGCATGCTAAGTGCAGCACCACCCGGTTTCTTTAGGACTTAGGTGAAAGGCAAATTTCCTGCCCATTGGTGGGGTTCATATCTCCACATTAATACAGATCGCCACTCTAAAATGGGTTTATCTGTACAAGGATGGTTAATCCCAATGTGTATCATGCACAGATACCAGCACATGTGGTCTCGAAGCTGTTGTTTTGGTACCAGGCTGTACCTGCATAGCCCTTGCTAAACCAAATGAGCAGCATAAAGTTAGGAGAGCAAATCATCTTCACCCATGACGCTTTCTTCCTGACGACCTCTGATAAACCAGGTAACAGTTGTCCTTCATGGGGGATACGTTGTCTTAGCCTCACCGTTGAGAAAGGGCAGCATGGATTTAGCTGCTGGAGGATGCAAGCCCTTCATCAAGTGTGAGGCTGAGAAGTCCCACATCTATCGCTCCTGGTGGAAAGGCTTGCTCCACTCTGGGGCTCGTGGCCTTGCACTGCATGGATTCAGTCCCCAAGTATGTTCCATCCCACTCTCTAACACAGTACCTGCTCTCGGTGTGCTCCCATGGTCCCAGCATCCTGTGCTTCAGACAGGTAGATGCCCTCACCTACACCCGTGCCACTGAATCAGGCCTCCGAACGGTTCTGGAACTCTGGTTTTGAAAAGAGCATTCCTTTTTGGGTGGTTCAGAGGGGCACAGCGAGGGGAAGAGCTCTTTCTTTCTTGCAAGAGCTAAACCCCAACACGACTCTTTCAAAGGTTTGGCAGAGATGAGTCTCAGACACCACAGAGGACAGAATGTCTATTTCTGCGGGTTCCTTAAGGCAACAGAGGAAGCTCCCCGGTCACAGGAGTCTACTTAATGAGCAGGTTATACAATATTCATTGTGTTGAGTTTAACTCTTCAAACAGAACGTCTAATTGCAAGAAGGAAAAAAAGGAGCAAAGTCCCAGCCATTAAGACAACAAAGCTGAAGAGCCCCTCTGTTGATAATCTGCCCTTTTGCCGCTTCCTGCGCCGACTGCACACTGACAGGAGGCGTGGTGCGTCCCTGGCCTCATCAGGAATTCTTATTAGCTTGGTTCTGACTGAGGCTCTCTGTGGAGCCACTGAGGGGTCGGTCCAAGGGTCTCTTCAGAGGATGTTTTTCGTTTCCCACAGAAGAGAAATTCGGTTAGATTCCACTTGAGCCAAGATATAGCTGCTCACCTGTCCTCTTGACATGCAGGCTCCCCTTCGTCATTTTTGGTAACATCGTTTGTAGCAGGTTCACCAAAGGACCCTCTGTCCACTTGTGGCAATATTGGCAATACATAGTAAGGCCAGCAGCCAGGGCCACGCCTGGGGAGATTGACTGACACATCAGGAATCCTAGCTGAGGAGTCCCAGGCTGGGTCTCCACGTGGGAACTGGCTCCCTCTAGCTTCACTCCAGGCCTTTGGTTGGTCTTGCTGAGGTATTCCATACCACCCTCTGCCGCTGCCTCCTCCATGCTGTATTCCCCCGCACTGACTCATGAAAAGCTGGCAGGGCCTCGGTGCCTCTGACGGGCTCCTGGATGTGTCAGGATAGAAGTCAGGGGTTGGATTGGCTGCCTCAGCTGCATTCCCAGTCAAGGTTTCTGGAGACCGGAAGTGCTGCGCCTTGGAAATACAGGCAGTATACAGAGCAGACCCCTCATGGACCTATTACAGACTGTCATCTTGGCCTACAAAAGAAAAATGAAGTCAAAGGAGCCCATCTTCACCTGATTTGCAACTAGACCTGCAACTCAATATGTGTTCCATAAAGACTCCTGTCCGGCAGCTGAAAAGCTGGTCTCTGGCTCACTCTAGAAGAACCGGAGTGAAGGACTAAGTAGTTAAGTGTGTGTCTGTTATTGATAGGGACAAGCTAGCTAATGGAAAGCCCACAAGAGCATAGTGGCTACTTGCAAGGACAAATTTGGAGTCTTTTAAGAGGCTTCCAAACCCAAACAGGGTTATATCATTTCTGGTGACTAAGAACACTGGAGATACCTGTTTACTAGGTATCTGTCTGCTAGGCCACAGCAGGGGACCATTTATTCTTACCATGGGTTCCAATAAATCTAAATGAGAATATTATACCATGTTTTAACTCAAGACGTTTGTCTTCTGAGATGTCAAGGGAAAGCAAACCATCAGGGCTTAAGCTTTATAGTGCCCATTGCTCTGACCACCGGTACCACACATACTGTTTGAGGCCAGGGCTATAAAGAAAGTGGAAGGCGGAGAGGGGGAAGAGAAATTAATAAGCAAAACGAAGTGGGAAAACAAATCCTGAAACCATGGACTTTCTACATTGCCAATAACTTCAGAGACACTGCAGATGCTGGAAAGGCAAGGGCACTCTGCATCATACACTTGCTTTCTCTCTGGTTTCAGATGCTCATTTTTTAGTTCTTTCCCAGCCTGACACTTCCCACTCTGGGGCTAAATTACCAAGCCCCACTCCCTACCCCCACTCCTCAAGCTTACCCTTCCCTGCTCATCCTTACCTAAGGGTAGGCAGGATCCAAAGGATTGTAGCTTAGATCACCCTGAGCCCTGAAGGGGAACTGGAGAGGTGAATGAGGTCATCACATACCTGAAGAGGAAAGCTGTATTCTGTTGTTGCTCTGTGTTCTAATGAAAGAAGATTTCCCTGGAAGAAATCCTGAGTTTGGAGACCGAAATCAGAAAGGAGAGTTGGGGACAGGTATAAGAGTACTGCCCTTAGATTAGCACTTAATACAAGAGAAATTTTATACCTGATATTAAAAGTATATTTCAGATATCAAGTGTGTTTTATGTATTACACACATCCCAGGACGCAGTTTCCCTGAGTTAGTATGATACCCAGCTCTTCTGACCATCTTCTATGAAGATGCATGATACAGTTAAGGACAGATTTTGTCACCCCTTTTTTTTTGTCAGATTCCTAAACACCCAAGTGGTCAGTCCTGTTCAGTACAGAGGCCTACCCCATCCACTTTTACCTACAGTGGGTGCTTGGGGTGGAAATGAAGCCATACAGAAGCCTTCTTTGAGAGTCACAAGCCTCTCCAACCTGTGCACATCTAAGGATGACTGTCATGTTGGGTTGCTCTGTCCACTGGCTGCTGGCCACTGCTGCTTACAGTAGACTGAAGGTGTAAGTCACAAAACAATCCCACACCAGTTTGGAATTATGATTAGTCAAAGGGTTATTTATTTAAGGGGAAAACTTAGAGATCACTGTCCTAGAAAACAGCCCTTGAGTGAACAGGAACAGAGTCTAGCAGCCAGAAGCAGGGGCTGGAAGCAAGAGAGTGAGAGCAGGGCTACTGGTGCTTTTTAAAGCAAAAGAGACCATGCCCAAGTGGGATGGTATCTTAAAGGCTATTAGTTGAAGGAGCAGAAGGTGCTGTGGGAGCACCTTTTAAGAGAGGTCCAAACACAATACAAAACAATATACTAGGAGCAGATATCAAGTATAAGATTAGAATTACAATCAGCATAAACAATATTAAGTAAGGAACATATGCTAAATGTTTTAATAAACATTCTATCCTAAGGAATCTACACCTTGTATTGGAAATGGCTTGGCTAGATCATAAGAGGATGGTAACTATGACTATCTAATCTTCAACCCTATTGAAGGCCTGAGAAGGGAGATAATATTACTTGAGCAGGCAGGGAATAACAATCAAGTAGCTCCCACAGTGAGCAATATATGACAAAGACAATTAGTTACCTGAGCAATCACCCAAAGTCTCATTTTGCAATGTTGAAGCAACCAACTTTGGCTATGGCCTAGTATGATTACAGATCATTTTCAGAGGCAGGAAATTTTTCAAAACCATAATATCCTGTCTTGGCAAGATTTGACAGTCCTGCTTACCCGTATCCAGATATCATGTAACTTGTCAGTGGTTGAGGCATTGTCAGTTCCTTGCCCAAAGGCCAGTTTTGCCAAGAAGAAAACAAGCTCCAAGTGGAATGTCTTTGGTGCTCAACATTCTCTCAGAAGTAGATTGGTGCTGTCAGAAGCAATCATGTCTCATATCAATAGAACTCTAAGCTATTTATATGCCATGTTCTACAGATCCTTGAAGTGGTTGAAGATTACCTATTTAGACAGAATGCAATCTCTATGTATGTAAAGAACCTAATTGATCTGACTGCACAACAAACATGAACAACTATTGACCTATAATAATTAATACCTGTATAAATTAGAGAGTAAAACTTCATGTCAGAATATTAAATAATCTGTGAACAAATGTGCAACAAATGAGGACAATGATCTCAAAATGTAAATAATCTATAAGTATCTTGAATAGGTAGGAGTAATATATAATGGAATATGAAAATATATTCTAAAAGTTGTATCAATATACAAAATGTCCTAAACAGAGATAAGAACATATACATATACAATCTGACAGAATAACTTTGCATAGGTGTACAAATGATGTAAACAAAAATAAGAAATATAATTTAAACTTGTATCAACATACAAAAACCATAACAATATAAATTACCCATGAATAATAGCTTACAAGTATTTATCCACTATTACTATCCTTCCCTTTTTTTTTTAAACAAACATAGTTTTCACCCCAACTCTCTATCTAATACAATTAATAATCAACAACCCTTAAACAGTGTTCCCAACCCTATGGATAAGCTTTTTTGGGATGGGGACATCATCTTCTAGAATTGTTTCCTGCTATCATGAGGGTGATGTTCTCTTAATGGAATCCTGCAAAATTAAAGTGATGGTTAAGTTTCAAAATTACTATCTAGCAGTCAATAGATAGCCCCCCCTCAAAGTTCTTATTTGGAGTTCTGGCCAGAATGTCATGAGAAGGTGCACCATTTCAGCAGACAGTACCCAAGAAAGGAAGCAGTCTTATAGTAGCACTGTCTGCATTACGATGTCATCTCAGCTAGGTAGAGTTGTTGCTATGGGTCCCCATCTTCTTCCTGGAAACTTCAAAGATTACTACAGGAAAAGGATCTATAGAGAAATCTTTTGTTCATCATGAAAATCTTAAACATCATTCACATAAACATACATTCAATGAAGAATATCATAAAGATAAAAAAAGCATGGAGAAAGTAAAATTTTTCCTAAAATTTTTCTTCTGTCCCATACCAGATGGCTCCTGATACGAGACAGAAACTCTGAATGTTCCTTTTAACAACACGCTTGGATTTAGAGAAGTACAGAGCCATTGTCCAACTCCAAAACCAGCTGGATATATATACGTGTGTGTGTGTGTGTGTGTGTGTGTGTAAAATTAAGTATAACCCATACCTGGAGTCCTAAACCATATTCTGTTTTTAGGTGCTCCTTAGTGAATAGTTAGTTTTTCTTCTGTCAGCATTCAAACATCCAGGGTCTCTAGAATTTTTGATGATGTGTATTTTCCTGCAAAGAAAAGAGCAGAACCCTTCCCCATTCCTATATGGCTTTCCTTACCACCTGTATGGTTGTCATCATTGTGGATGAGCTGTCATTTCTCTGTTTCAATAGGTTTCTCCTTTTCAAAGTGAATCTTTATTAATTTTGATGGTATCCATAATTTTTCTTCTCCTCTTGAAACAAGAGTGAAACCCCTTCCCCAATGTAGTACATCTCCTGGTTTCCATTGCGAGGTCAACACATTCTTGAAATAAATTGGTTGATTTAATTCAGAAGACTTTTCCATTATCCAATGTCTTTCTGCTGCTGTTGTTCCTTTCTCATTAGCGTTAAGAAAATTCAAAGTTAATAAAGCATTATGTAATCTATTTCTGGGGGTATTTTCCATCCCTTTCTGTTTGTTCAGAGTATACTTTATAGTATGATTTGACCTTTCTGTAACTGTCTGACCTGTAGGATTATTTGGTATACCTGTAATGTACTTTATATTATAATAAGCAAAAAAACATTTCATTTCTTAGATACATATGCTGGACCATTGTTTGTCTTTATTTGTGCAGATATACCCATGATGGCCATAACTTCCAATAAATGTGTGATTACTGAATCAGTCTTTTCTGAGCTCAAGGCTGTTGCCCAATTGAAAACCTGAATACATGTCGATGGTGTGGTGTATATATTTTAATTTACTAAATTACGTAAAGTGGAACACATCCATTTGCCAGACTTCATTCCTTTGAGTACCCTTTGGGCTACTCCCTGCAGACAATGGTGTTTGATTATAGAAAGAGCAAGTAGGACACCTCTTTATAATCTCCTTAGCTTGTTGCCATGTAATAGAAAACTCTTTCTTTAAGCCTTTGCTATTGACATGATGTTTTTATGAAATTCAGAGGCCTGCAACACATCTCCAATCAATAATTGATCAATTTCTGCATTACCTTATGCTAGAGGACCTGGCAGACCCATATGGGATAGGGTGTGTGTTATGTATATAGGACAAAGCCTATTCCTGATTATGTCTTGTACCTGGGTGAATAATGAAGTCAGTTCTGTATCATCTGGTATAAATTCAGCAGTTTCAATATGCAAGATAACTCTTTCTGCATATTGCGAATCAGTAACTATATTGAGAGGTTCTTTAAAATCCCTTAGAACCATAAGAATAGCATATAATTCTGCCTTCTGGACAGAATTATAAGGGCTTTGTTCCACATTACTTAATTCTTCTGATTTGTAACCTGCCTTCCCTAATTTATTTGCATCAGTATAAAATGTACGGGCTCCAGTTATTAATGCATCACGTGCAATTCGAAGAAGAATCCAAGAAGTTCTCTTTATAAGGTTGTCTATTGCTTTTGGGATAATTGCTATTAATTTCTCCTAAGAAATTAGCACAAGCCCTTTGCCAGGGTTCATTGTCTTCCCATAACTTTTTTATTTCATCAACAGTAAAAGGCACTATAATCTCTGCTGAATCTATAGCTGCTAATTGACAAAGTTTCAATTTACCTTTTATAATTAATTCAGAGACTTTTTCCACATAAGTTTTAAATTTTTTACTTGGTTTATGTGGTAAAAAGATCCATTCTAAGATAATGTCATCCCTCTGCATTAAAATTCCTGCAGGAGAAATTCTGAAAGACAATATGACTAGAATACAATTAAGATTTGGATTCACCCTATCCACATGTTCCTCCTATAGTTTCTCCTCAACAATATCAACTCCTTTTCTGCTTTATTTGTTAATTCTCTGGGACTTTTCAAGTCTTTATCACCATCTAAGGTTTTGTTTAAATGAATTATTAGATCCAACAGCCAGTCATAGACTGGAATGTTTCCTAATAATCTTTGAAAGTCATTAAGAGTCTGCAACGGGTCTCTCCAAATTTGTGCCTTTTGTGTACTTATTTTCTGTAAACCTATTCTGTAACCTAGGTAATTAACAAAGTCACCTCTTTGAATCTTTTCAGGAGCAATTTGTAATCCCCATTTAGGCAAGACTTTCTTTACTTCTTCAAACATCCTTTCTAAAGTATCTATATTTGAATCAGATAACAAAATGTCATCCATGAAATGGTAGATTATAGACTCAGGAAATTGCTTACAAATTAGTTCCAATGGCTGGCTGACAAAGTAATGGCCCAGGGTGGGGCTATTGAGCATTCCCTGTGGGAGGATGGTCCATTGATATCTTCTAGTAGGCTTAAATTATTGATAGTAGGCACTGTGAAGGCAAACTCTTCTCTATCCTTTTCTTGTAAAGCTATAGTGAAGAAACAATCCTTTAAATCAATAACTATGAGAGTCCATCCCTTTGGTAACAGAGAAGGCAGAAGAATTCCAGATTGTAGAGGGCCCATAGATTGAATAACCTTGTTGATAGCCTTTAGATCTGTCACATTCTCCATTTTCCAGATTTCTTTTTAACAACAAATACAGGAGAATTCCAAGGGCTGGTAGATTCTTCTATATGTCAAGCATCTAGTTGCTCTTGTACCAGCTGTTCCAAAGCCTGCAACTTTTCCTCAGCTAGAGGCCACTGCTTAACCCATATTGGTTTCTCTGTTAACCATTTTAAAGATAGGGCTGTTGGTACCTCTGAAGGTTTATCAATTGCTTTGTGTTCTTATACAGCCTCAATGGCTGGTGTCTGTTGTCTGTAATATTTTCTAATATTTTCCTCAGAAACATAAGTTTTGGGGGCTACAGGAATGTTAATCTGTGTATTCCATTGTTGTAATAGGTCATGGCCCTACAAATTCACTGCAATATTGGCTATATATGGCCTTAGTCTTCCTATTTTCCCTTCTGGCCCTATGCATTCAACTCATCTCATGCTTTATTTTACCTGAGATAGGGTTCCAATTCCCAGGAACTAAACATCTACCTCTTGAAGAGGCCAATTTGGATGCCAAGATTCTGGAGTAATGATACTTACATCTGCACCCATGTCTAATAAGCCTTCAATAAATATTTCATTTATACAAACTCTTAGCTTTGGTCTTTGACAGTTTATAGATGTCTGCCAAAATATATGTTTCCTCTGTCCTACTGGATTTTTTTTACTCATCCTCCACATTTAACCCACCATTCATACCAGTATTGCTTGTTACAGCAGGCAGTGGATTTTTTAAATTTTCTTGGTGAGACATATTCTCCACAATAACTGGGAATGACTGGACCACATTCATCATGGGGCCTGTGAGAGGCCTCCCATGGCATTACCTGATGGTATCAAGTTGCCTTACATTCATTTATCCAATGTGGGCCTTTGCCACACCTCCTACATCCACCTGAAGACTGAGTCCTTCTATTTCTGCCATTCCTGGAGGAGGTATTATTCCTAGGAATCCATTGTCTACAATCCCTTCTCATATGTCCCATTCTACCACAATTAAAACATTTAGTATTTTGATGTCTTCTCTTACCATTGGAAATTGCTTCAGCACCATAATCAAGTGTCTCGACATTCATTGTATGCAAGACCCATTCATCCATGGGTGCTGATCTGATCTTTAAAGTCCCAAGGATCTACTTGCACTCAATGTTGACATTCTCATTAGCCAAATATTCAATTATTATACATCTAGCTGCTGGGTCAGTTACCCTTGTTTTTACAGCCCTAGTTAGTCTCTGCAAAAGTCACTAAAAGATTCTCTCTGATCCTGTTTAACCCTAAGATTTGAGTCAACTCTATTTCCTAGTTCTTGAATCCCGTCCCAAGCCTTTAAAGCTGCTACATAGGGACAAGGTGTGGTCATCATTAAGAGCTTGATCCTTAGGATCAGAGTAAAGTCCTTCACCTAGAATTTTACCTAAGGAAACCTCAAATCCATTTGCTTTTTCTTGTTGCTCTAAAATTCTTGCCTCCTCTTTAATTGTAATTAAAGTAATTGCTGTCCACTTTCTAGGACTGCTGAGATTAACTGAGCCCAATCTTGAGACATTGCTTTGTTATTGAAAGCCCAGGTTTTGACCATCTCCCTAACAAAGGACAAATGTAGTCTGAAAGCTACAATTGCTTGTTTAATTTCTTTTAGATCAGTCATATGTATGGGCTCCCATGTATATTCTTTGACAATCTTAGGGTACTTGAAGCCAGATACTTTTCTGTTGTTATTACTGGAAAGACCAGCAGAACTCTGGGGAAGCTATCCTGGAGATTTTTATGTACTGATGAGGTTAAATTTTGCCTTTGTACCTTTTGTTCCTGGTCATCAAATTTGACAATTTCCTTAATTTTTTAAAATCTGTTTACCATTGTCTTTTGTAATGTCTGGACTTCCTGTCCAGTGTTCTGCTCTAATGCCCTCATTGAGGATTCCAAGATGTGAAGTCTGTCCAGTAGAGATAATGTCTCATCCTTAGATATAATCTTTATAGCATGCATATTAACTTCCTGAGGAGACATTCTATCAGTCTGTCATACCCCTTTGACAGAATCCGATTAATACATTCAACAGTGCGAATTCTCTCAAATAATGTTTCAGCACCCATTGTCATTGATTGGGTTGTATGTGCCAAATCATCTGTTTCCTCCTCCAGAGTGTTTAATTTTCTATTAAATGAAGTCATATCCTTCTTCAAATTTCCAAATTCCTTTTTGACAAATGTGGTTTCAGTCTGTAAAGACTGCACCATTTCTAAAAATGCTTCATTTTTTAGCCCTAATATCAAACGATTTTTTAAGAAAAAATATTGAGAAAAAAACTAATCCCCAGAATTAAGATTAATGATGTAGAAGGGACATCATATAAGTTTTGTGAAACCTCACACACACTGCAAGTAAAGAAGCTATTGAAACCTTGGATGGTTAGGTTGTCTAACATATTGCCCTTTTAAATTAGCAACTTATGATCTTTATTTAGAATATTAAATCTTGTCTGTGGTTTAATTAGCTGGATTAGATGCAATAACCATAGCCTGCCAGTAGGTGTTGCAGGCCACCTACAAAACTTCCAGCTGGGCCCAGCAATGCAGTTGGAGTCACGTGACTGGTATGAATCTGATTTTAGTGTGAAATGCTAATAGATATGCTTAGATTAAAAAATATTTATTAATAGAAATCATAAATTGTGTGTACAGTGGTGGGCCCTTATCTGTCAGCAGCAGCAGGAGCACAGGGATAACAATATAACAGCAGGTACCCAGGAAAGCCAGTATCCCGTCTAAATTTCTGTGCAGTGCGCAGTGGTGGGAGGACTGGAAGCTGCTCTGAGGTGAGTAATGAGATAATATAAAGAACTATGGCCTATCTGCAGCAAAAAAAGCCACCGCTTTATGAGAATTCTATATCCAGATGAACTGCTGGCTCCACACACAGGCCATGGCCAGCTGAGGGAGGGTCTAGCCAGGTGCACACTGAGCTGGTGGTGGGCAGTAGAGCTGGGGGGTTCTAAAACCGAATGTTTGTTGGGAGCCAGATGAAGGCGTAAGTGACAAAACAGTCCCACACCAGTTTGGAATTATGATTAATAAAAGGGTTATTTATTTAAGGGGAAAACTTACAGATCACTGGCCTAGACAACAGCCCTCTGAGGGAACAGGAACAGAGTCTAGCAGCCGGAAGCGGGAGGCAGAAGCAAGAGAGTGAGAGCAAGGCTACTGCTGCTTTTTAAAGCAAAAGAGATCATGCCCAAGTGGGCTGGTATCGTAAAAGCATTGGCTGAAGGAGCAAAAGGAGCTCCTGCATCAGTAGACATGTGTGAAGGTGACTGAGACAGGCTTTCTGTTTGCCCTGGGAATGCTGTTACCAGGAGCAAAGTCTAGGATGCTCTCATCTTCAGCTCCTGCAAGACTCCTGAGAATGTCTGGATTAGAGATAAAGAGGCGCTGGGGGTCAACAGAGAATTGAAGACACACCAGAGGGACAGACGGCATTTTGTCTGGTACGGGAAGTACAAATAACTATCATAAAAGGGTAAATAGGGGAGACTCCAGTGCGCTTTCAGGAAGGTTGTCAAGGAGACTCACAGGGAGTACAGGACCACTGGATCATTCCCTGCTATGGCCCTCACAGTACAGTGCTGAAAATGGGACTGGGGCAGTGACAGCTGAGCTCAGGAGGACTGTGTCCCTCTGATGGAGAGCACCAACCTCAGAACGAGTGTTATGTGCAGCTCAGGGTGAGAACTTTGCTGGTCTCTGCAAACAGCGGTGGAGGGGAGGAAGTGTATTGCACATTCCAGCCATGTCTAACAATACACGTTCACTCGAGGCTTCATTGGCGCCCACAATTCCCTATAACTCTTTTCATCTCTGCCAAAAGCTGCTGCTAATTAGAAGAAAGTAGAACCCTGAAAATCAGACTTAAAAAAAAAAAAAAACCCCAACACACTTAGACCTTTCTGCCATAATATTGACACTAAGTTTCCCTAGTGGCAACAATGACTTCAGTATCTCCCTGGAGTAGAGGCAAAATTGTTCCCTTCTGCTGTCTCTTTTCTCATTGGCATCTGGCTAATGCAGTTGAGCAAATGGAAAGTTACTGGGTACCCTTTCAAATGTGGGGGCCAGTAGCCTCAGAAACAGGGCAGTGAGCGGGCACACTGCAGACAGAGAGTATTGCCTGGATTCAAGTTCCACATAGCCATTCCTCACTCTGGACAAGTCAATTAGTTTCTTTTCAATGCTTTATTTAAAAAAGAATGATTTAAGTGTGTGTACATGTGTAGGGGAATTATGTGCACATGAGTGCTGGTGCCTGCTGAATCCAGAGGCAATGGATTCCCTGGCGACAGAGTTACAGGTTGTAGTGGGGGCTAGGAACCAAACTCCAGCCTTCTACAAAAGCCAAACACATTCTTAACTGCTGAACCATCTCTGTAGCCCTGATAACTAGTTTCTTCATTTGCGAAATGGGGCCAGTAACAGTCACATACGAGGAGTGAAGTCAGATTGAGATGTCAAAGCTGGGAGAGGCATGGTTCTTGGCACAGGGGCAGCAGACACCAAGGCAACGGCAGTGGTGACTAAATGACAGACAGGGCTCACACAGTGTTACAGGACAGACAGTGCACACACACACAGTGTTACAGGACACACAGTGCACACACACACAGTGTTACAGGACACACAGTGTACACACACACAGTGTTACAGGACAGACAGTGCATACACAGTGTTAAAGGACACACAGTGCACACACACAGTGTTACAGGACACACAGTGCACACACACACAGTGTTACAGGACACACAGTGCACACACACACAGTGACAGAACACACACAGCACACACACACAGTGTTACAGGACACACAGTGCACACACACACAGTGTTATAGGACACACAGTGCACACACACAGTGTTACAGGACACACAGTGCACACACACAGTGTTACAGGACACAGTGCACACACACACAGTGTTACAGGACACACAGTGCACACACACACACAGTGTTACAGGACACACAGTGCACACACACACACTTTCATAGGACCGACAGGGCTCACAGACAGTGTCAGTAGACATTTCCTGGGCCATTACACAGCACTCTTTTATTCAGTGTTTTCTTTTCTCAGACAGTTGAGGAAAACAGCGTCCTAGTCCAGAAACACAGTAAATGGACAGTGTGGAATTCCTGCCTGACTCTGGTGCACGGGACAGTCCCCACAGGCCCGCTGCATGTCACAGTTGTTGTGGCTGCTAGAGATGCAAACATGAGAAGATCTGGAATTGTCTCTAAACCCACAAGCTAGGAAGAGAAATCCTTGTATGACCAACCTTAAAAATTCAATAGGAACTCACAGAGATCCACTTGCCTCTGCCTCTCAAGGCTATACTGGTCTACAGTGAGTTCCAGGACAACCAGGACTGTTTCACAGAGAAAACTCTGTCTCAAAAAACCATAAGAGAAAAAAAAATGATAGGAAGCCAGGCAGTGGTGGTACACGCCTTTAATCCCAGCATTTGGGAGGCAGAGGCAAGCAGAACTCATGAGTTCGAGGCTAGCCTGGTCTACAAAGTGAGTTCCAGGACAGACTCCAAAGTTACAGAGAAACCCTATATTGAAAAACAAAAAAGTTTGATAGGATGAACAGAGCTCAGGAACAATTGCCCTTCCTGCTGGGCCAGTGTGAACATGCCCCACTTCTCCAGTGCAGTAGTAGGAAGCAGTGAAGCAATAGGTGCTCAGTGAGGCCCCAGGATCCACACCCTTATAAAAGAGGTCTGGAGAAGTGAGTCTATGCCTTCAGCCATGGGAGGATGTGCAGAAGACACCCTTTCCAGACATGGAAGTGATGTTGGTGATGTTGGACCTCTCAGTGGGGAATATGCTTCTTCTTCTTCTTCTTCTTCTTCTTCTTCTTCTTCTTCTTCTTCTTCTTCTTCTTCTTCTTCTTCTTCTTCTTCTTCTTCTTCTTCTCATCATTATCATTATTATATTTTAAACAATAAATTAAAGTTTTGTTTCAAAACTTGTAAATACATTTTAAAACAAAGCTGGTGTAATCAATATATCATGGCTGTGATACCTGTAATCAACACAGCATTGCGTGACATATGAACAGATATACGATGTTACACCAGTGTGGTAATTTGAATATAATTGTCCACCATTCATAGGGAGTGGCACAATCGGGAGGTGTGGCCTTGTTGAAAGGAGTGTGTCACTGTGGGGGCAGACTTTGGGGTCTTGTTTGCTCAAGCTTCGCTCAGTGTGACAGAGCACTTCCTGTTGCCTTCTTATCAAGATGAAGCCAGCACCATGTGTGCCTGCATGCTGCCATGTTCCCTGCCATGATGATAATAGACTGAACCTCTGAAACTATAAGTGAGCCATTGCAAACATTTTCTTCTTTTTTTATTCTATTGATTTACCAGCACATTTTATAATTGCATTTTTCTTTACAACTGAATAAAATTCCATTGTGTATACATATAAGATATTTATTAGTTGAGAAGCATCTAGAATATTTCCATTTCCTAGTTACCATAATAGAGCAGCAAAGAACATGGACAAAGCAGTATCTCTGCAGTTTGATACAGAACCCTCTGGAAATACGTGAGGAAGATGCTGAGTCAAAGAGTAGCTCTAGTTTTAATTTAGTGTTGCTTAATTGTTTTGTTTCTTTGGGGAACCACAATATTGATTTCCTTAGTGGCTACATCCGTCATCACCACCACCAACAGTGAGTAAGTGCGCCTACTTCCCCCACAGCCTTGCCAGAATTAGTTGTGTGTTTTCTTAATCTTAGCCATTCTTTCTGACTGTGATAACATAAAATGTCAAAGTAGTTTTGATTTGTATTACCTTAGTAGCTAGGATGTTGTCTACTGTTTCTATTTTTAAGAAATAATAATGTGTATTTATTAAGAAAATGATATTCAAAAGGTACAAGATTTAAAAAGTTGACAGCTAACACAAACATCATGAAATCTAGAAAATGAATAGCCTAGTTTAAAAATCAGTGCTTGGTCTCTTGATATTATTTTTTATTCCTTTTGTTTCCTCATAACATTTGGTTTCACTTATTCTTATTTTTTTTATTGAACTATACATTTTTCTCCACTCCCTTCCCTTCTTCCCCTTCCCCCTTCTCCCCTCTCTTGTGATTCCCATACTCCCAATTTACTCAGGAGATCTTGTTTTTTCTCCTTCCTCTGTACACTCATGTATGTCTCTCAGGATTCTCTTTGTTGTCTAGGTTCTTTGGGGTTGTGACCTGTAGGCTGGTTTTTCTTTGCTTTATGTCTAAAAGCCACTTATGAGTGAATACATGTTATAATTGTCTTTCTGGGTGGGTTACCTCACTCAATGTGGTTTTTCTAGATCCACTCATTTGTCTGCAAAATTTCAAGATGTCATTTTTTACCGCTATGTAGTACTCCGTTGTGTAAATGTACCACATTTTCTTATCCATTCTTCAGTTGAGGCGCATCTAGATTTTTTCCAGGTTCTGGCTATTCCAAATAATGCTTCTATGAACATAGTTGAGCACATATCCTTGTGGTACGATTGAGCATCTTTTAGGTATATACCCAACAGCAGGATTGCTGGGTCTTGAGATAGATTGTTTCCTAATTTTCTAAGAAATCGCCATATTGATTTCCAAAGTGGCTGTAAAATTTGCATTCTCACCAGAAATGGAGGGGTTTCTCCTTACCCTACATCCTCTCCAGCATAAGCAGTCATCAGTATTTTTGATCTTGGCCATTCTGACATGTGTAAGAAGGAATCTCAGAGTTGTTTTGATTTGCATTTCTCTGATGACTAAGGATGTTGAAGTGTCTTTCAGCTTTTTAGATTCCTCTGTTGAGAGTTCTCTGTTTAGGTCTGTACCTCATTTTTTATTGGATTATTTGTTCTTTTGATGACTAATTTCTAGAGTTCTTTGTATACTTTGGAGATCAGTCCTTTGTCTGATGTGGAATTGGTAAAGATTTCTTTCCAATTTGTAGGCTTCTCTTTTGTTGACTATGTCCATTGCTTTACAGAAGCTTCTCAGTTTCAGGAGGTCCCATTTATTGTTGCTTTCAGTGTCTGTGCTACTGGGGTTATATTCAGGAAGGGTTCTCCTGTGCCAATGCGTTCAAATGTACTTCCCACTTTCTCTTCTGCGAGGTTCAGTGTGATTGGATTTATGTTGAGGTCTTTGATCCATTTGGACTTGAGTTTTGTGCGTGGTGATAGATGTGGGTATATTTCATTCTTCTACATGTTGATATCCAGTTATGCCAGCACCATTTGCTAAATATGTTTTTTCTTCCATTTTATGTTTTTAGCTTCTTGGTCAAAAAGCAGGTGTTTGTAGGTGTATGGATTGTTATCTGGGTCTTCAATTCTATTCCATTGGTCCTCCTGTCTGTTTCTATGCCAATATCAGGCTGTTCTCATTGCTGTGGCTCTATAGTAGAGTTTGAAATCTGGGATGGTGATGCCTCCAGAAATTTCTTTATTGCATAGGATTGTTTTGGCTGTGCTAGTTTTTTTTTTTTTTTCACCACATGAAGTTGAGTATTGTTCTTTCAAGGTCTGTTAAGAACTTTGCTGGGATTTTGATAGGCATTGAATTAAGTCTGTAGATTGAGTTTGGTAAGATTGCCATTTTTACTATGTTAATTCTGCCTACCCAAGAGCATGGGAGATCTTTCCATTTTCTAGTGTCTTCTTCAATTTCTTTCTTTAAAGATTTAAAGTTCTTGTCATACAAGTCTTCCACTTGTTTGGTTAGAGTTACTCTAAGATATTTTATGCTATTTGTGGCTATTGTGAAAGGTGATGGGTTTTTTTTTTTTGATTTCTTTCTCAGCTCACTTATCATCTGTGTAAAAGAGGGCCACTGATTTTTTTTGAGTTAATCTTGTATCGTGCTACATTACTGAAGGTGTTTATCAGTTGTAGAAGCTCCCTGGAGAATTTTTGGGGTCATTTAAGTGAACTATCATATCCTCTGCAAATAGTGAGAGTTTGAGTTATTTTCCAATTTTATTCTAGCTAGAATCTCAAGTACTATATTGAATAGATATGGAGAGAGTGGACGACCTTGTCTTGTTCCTGATTTCAGTGGGATCTCTTTGAGTTTCTCTCCATTTAGTTTGATGTTGATGGTTGGCTTGTTGTATATTCCCTTTATTATGTTTATATATGTTCCTTGTATCCCTGCTGTCTCCAAGACTTTTTTTTTAAAGATTTATTTATTTATTATATATACAGTGTTCGGCCTCCATGTATGCCTGCAGGCCAGAAGGCACCAAATCTCATTACAGATGGTTGTGAGCCACCATGTGGTTGCTGGGAATTGAACTCAGGACCTCCGGAAGAGCAGTCAGTGCTCTTAACCTCTGAGCCATCTCTCCAGCCCCTCCAAGACTTTTATTATGAAGGGGTGTTGAATTTTGATGAAGGCGATTTAAACATCTAATGAGATGATCATGTAATTTTTTTCTTTCAGTATATTTATATAGTGGATTAAATTGACAGATTTTTGTATGTTGAACCATTCCTGCATCTCTGGGATGAAGTCTACTTGGTAATGGTGGATGATTTTTCTGATGTGTTCTTGGATTCAGTTTGCCAATGTTTTATTGAGTATTTTTGCACCAATGTTCATGAGTGAGATTGGTCTGTAATTCTTTTTCTTAGTAATGTCTTTGTGTGGTTTGGGTATCAGAGTAATTGTAGCCTCATGAAAAGCGTTTGGCAATGTTCCTTCTGCTTATATTATATGGAACAATTTGAGGAGTATTGGTATTATTTCTTCTTTGAAAATCTTATAGAATTCTGCACTGAATCCTATCTGGTTCTGTGGTGCTTTTTTGTTTGTTTGTTTGGGTTTTTTTTTGGTGGGTTGGGAGACTGTTGATGACTATTTCTATTTCCTTAGCTGTTATAGGTCTATTTAATTTGTTTATCTAGTCTTTATTTAATTTTGGTGATATTTACCCAGAAAATGGTCCATTTTCTGTAAGTTGTCCAGTTTTGTGGAGTACAGGTTTTTGAAGTGTGACGTGATTATTCTCTGGATTGAGGAATATATTTGTATAGTTTATAAATTACCCTTAGAGGGGCATAGTGCTGCAGAAGCCTGAATGGTTTATGGAACTCACCTACCAAGAAAAATAGAAAAGTTTCACCAAGGAGCCATTTGAAATCCACCTCAAAAGTCATGTAGGTCTTTCAGAGCAGCCTAGTTAAGGTTGCCAGAGGGAAGGCACGAACACACAAGTTGAGCACACCCAGTGGGGAAAAGACAGCCCCAGAGTGTCCCTGGGCTGTGCGGGCAGAGATGTTTCAGAGACACAGCTACTCTTTGCCAGTTTTAACTCCTAAAGTCTTATTAAAGAATTTGTTTCACTCACACCTGCTGGCACACCCATGCACACAGTCCTTTTCCTTGGGAGTCACTAGTGTTCGTGTGGCTACATGGGAAAAGCAGGACTGCAGGGGAAGGAAATGGCCTGCACCATGTCACCCTGTTGGCTCCCCAGGCTGGCACCTGACACATCATGTCAGGCAGACAACAAGGGGGTGGGATTCCCAGATGGAAGTCTGATGTGTCTTCTGATTTGTCACTCTCATGTTGTCCATATTAAAACAGACCTGGTTACACTTGGAATTGGGATGTAGCCTTTGCCTGACTTGTCGAATAAGATATGCCAGTTTAAAGACAGGTCAAGTGTGTGGGTTTGCTCTAGACAACTCTCTGAGCCCGTAGTCCTTGCTTGCTGTTAGGAGTGTCTTGGTGGTAAAAGCAGGAAGAGCTGCTCCGAATCAGAAAGGTTTGGGGGCCAAACCGGCACAAGGAGGGTCGGCTGCTACTGATAGTCTGTTGCCTACATCTATGGCCAGATCTGTTAGCCGAACCAAATGCAAAACCCAGCAACTTCGGGGGCAGTGGTGGTGCAGGCCTTTAATCCTGGCACTCAGGAGGCAGAAGCAGGTGTTTTTCTGTGAGTTCAGTGGCATGCTAGTTTACATAGTGAGTTCTAGGCCAGTCATGGCTATACAGTGAGATCTATAGGAAAAAAAACCAAACAAATAAAAACAAAACATTGTTTTGGCTTGTAACTCGCAAAGGGCCACAGTCCATTGTGATGCAGAAGAAAGTGCGACTATAAGAGATTAAAACCAGCCTGGCAGTTAGGAAATGGAAGAACAGAAATCGGGCCAGGTTATAAGGCCTCAAAGTCCACCTCCAGTGACATACTTTCTCAGTAAGGCCACACCTCCTAAATGTTCCATAATATCAAACAGTGCCACCACCTGGGCTCCGAGTGCTCAAACACCTGAGCCTGTGGAGGACATTGCTCAAACCACCACTGACGTCATCATGAGTGTATTTGTTCAGAAATATTTCATAAAGATAAATAATGGGAAGGTTCCACATCACCAGAACTTTAAGTCAAATCACTTTTTAGCAAATTATGGGGTTTGGATTGTTTGTTTTAGACTTGTTTCTTTTTTCAAAGCTCACAGGCAATGAAATATAAAATCATGTGCAGATGAGCTGGGAATAGGTAGATTCCTAGTGAGACACTCTCCTGTCCCTCATTCTCCTCTCCGGTCCAGGTGCAAAGAGCCTTCTGCCTAGACTGAAGAGTAGTAACAGCCAGTGAAGAGCTAGGGTGGAGCTCAATTAGCAGACTTCTTGTCTGGTATGCGTGAAGCCTTGGGCTTCATCCCCAGCACTGGATAAACTGGCATGGTGGTGCAGGCTTGTAATCCTAGCACTTAGGAAAGGGAGGCAAGAGGATCAGAAGTTCAAGGTCATCTCTGACTTTATGGTAATGCTGAGGTCAGACTATCTAAAAATAACTATTTTTATTGTGTGAGAATACTCTGGTTTCTCTTCAGATCGTATAAATCTTTCGCCTTTTATTGTGTGAGATTTTATAATACAAGAAATAGGGGGTTAAAGAGAGAAAGAAGAAGAGGAAGAGGGAGAGGAGGAAGAAGAGGAGAAGCTCATCTCTTTGTGGCACTCATAGCCTCACAGATCCAGAGGAACACTGGAACACTGTGCTACCTGCAAGCAGAGTTCTTCAAGAAGGCGTGTGCTGTCTTCTGGTTTCATAGCAGCTTCCCTGCCCTCCTCCTGGGCGCCCAACTTAATTCAGCATATTGAGTTCATAAATACAAAAATGCTAAACATGCAACCACCATCACATCCCTAAAGGCAGCTGCAGTTGCTCAGGGCAGGTGTATTTTGCTTGGTTGTGGGGATAGAAACCTGCAATGGTAAACTACAAATAGAGAGAGCACTTTAACATGATGACAGCCAGGCTTGTCAGCAACTGGCAAGCAGCACCTGGGGCAGGTCCTTCGGCAGCATCTGGCCTCTGCCAAGGGGTTAGCGCTGGAGACCTGGGCTGCACATGGTGGATGGTGGCAAAGTGACGACCAGTGAACAACATACGACTTGATGGTGACAGACTGCAGAAAGAAACCCAGGGATTTACAGACGGAGTTTCCAGTAATACCCTGGACTACCCTGATACGGGAGAGAACAATGCTAGAAGCCAAAGAACAAAAGTCTAAACGCTCAGAACTATTTCCCGTTGGGTGACTTCACGTCTTTAAAATCGGATTTAGTTAGCCATTAGGAGAGTGTCACTGGGCTTCCTAGTCTCACAGTCTCGTGCTAGCAACACAGAGCCTCCTCTCCCAACAACTACCTGCAAGGTGGAGCCAGCCGCCAGCCGCTAGCTGCCAGCCGCCAGGAGCTAAGCGGCGGCGTGGCAGGTTTCTACAGTCTCACACAGGCCTCAGTACAGAGAGGCTAATCATTCTTGTGCTGTATGTACAGACAGAAAAGATAGGTGGGCCAGCCGCATGCTACCTGATGGCAGCATTGGAGGGGCAAGTGTGATGCTCGTTGCTACCTCGGCTATGTTGAAAAGCAGAGCAGGGCAGAACCAACAGCCAAAGTGGCCGCCTTAGTCCTAGTCACACCCACTTACCAGTTTAAAACAGTGATCAAAAAATGATTACAGATAAGCAATAAAGGCAGAGTCACACCAAATTAAAAAAAGAAAACCTCTGAAGGGGCCACAGTGTATTTAAAACATGTACGTAGGCTTGGGAGAGAGAGGGAAAAGAGTATAGATAGTTATAAAAAGAAACAAAGAGTTTTAAAAAATAAAACAAAATCTTTAATGAAATAGTAAAAATAATATAAAAGAAAATACTACAAAAAGATGGAAAAAACACAGGGAGTCTGGATCCTCTTTAGTATTGTGCTGACTGTGAATGTTTTGATGGCTGATGGACGAGAGACAGCTGCTGGGAGACATGGGACTGAGAGACTGATACAATGTAACAACCTAAATATTTTTAAACACCTTAGCTTTAAAACAGAAGTCAAAGCTACACTTATAAAGTGGAACTTAACAGCTTTGCTTTGGAGAAGGGTTCTGCTTTTGTTTCCACAGGATGCAAGCAGCTGTGGATTCGTTCCAGGTTAAGATGGACCAGCTTTGACCAAGGGAGACCTCCTGAACCTTGACTGGTGGTATCAACAAAGGTTATCACTGCTCCTCCTAGGATTTGGTCATTATCTCAAAATTTTATAAGGGACCCTAAAGATACTTTGCCCACAGAGAGCAAGAAGCAGTTTGGAGAAAATGATCACATTCTCAAGAGTTTTGGGTGGTATGGATGGTCTTTGGTTATTTTGTAGGTTATGGATGATTGTTATATTTAGGGGATGTTTGTTATATTTAGGAATATAGGATAAAAAATGACTATTAATCTCAGATCTTTTCATTGGCATGAATTTTGTTTAAATTTAATTTTGTTACACTATAATTATGCTTCTATTCATGTTTGAAGAATTTTTATATATTGATACAAATTTAAAGTTATTGTCCTTATACTGAACATCTGTTTCTATTTTTGCTTAAGATATTACCTATACAGCTTGTTTAATTATGAAATATGAAATTTTAGAACTTAAAAGATACTCAAGATAATAAAAAATACAGGCTAATAGTCACTCATATCTATCAAACTTATTAGTTAAGTAGATTTTCAAGACAATACAGAGATATATTTCAGATAGTTAGGTAATCTTCAAATACTTCAAAGATCTAAAGAATATGGCAATTAAAATGTTTTAATAACTTAGATTTTTCTCTACATCACACACCTGCTCCTGGCAGCACCAATTACTTTAAAGAAATGATGGGGATCAAAGAAACTCATTATGGACTTTGCCTTCAATGTGGCAAGACTAGCCATTTAAGCAAGAAACTGCTCTCGCCTGGATTGATTTACAGTGTGCTGCATAAACTGGACATGCAGAACCCACAGGGAAATGACCACTAAAGTTGGTCAGAACAAGGTAGGATTGTCCTTCGGGGTTCCTGCTTCACAGAAGAAATTGCCAGACACTCTGCAGGACACAGAGAAAAATGACTAATAAACTGCAAATATAGGCAAGATAATCTTTCAAATTTCCTGTTTCACTGAAAAGTCTGCCAGATACTATGGGCCTGTAGGCTCAAGATGAATGCCCCGACATTACAGAAGAACTCTAGGTGACTGTCCAGGCAGCGAGATGTCTGTCATTTTTAGAATTTTGGAAGTTGCTTGCAATGCATTTTCTTCTGGGGTTTCTGATGAAGTTGAAGACTACGTAGTTATAATTACAGTTTTCCTTAGTTATGATAAAAAATAAATATAAAACTTTAGACTCACAAAGATAGAATAGATGATAGGGTATTTTCTTTAAGTTCATCAAATGCAAATAGACTAAATATTATAACTGTAATTCTTGCTTGATAAACATTTTGCTATATGTAATTTTACAAAGTTAAACTTAAAATCCTTCCTTGCTGATTAGACAGAAAAGGGGAAATGATGTAGGGTGTCTCTATATGCTCTGAATATGTTTTAAGACCACTGGTTAATAAAGAAGCTCATTTGGCCAATAGGCAGGCAGAAGAGAGCCAGGTAGGAAATCCAAGCAGAGATACAGAGAGAAAGAAGGCAGAATCAGAGAGATGCCAGCAGCTAGCTACCAGAGAAGCAAGATGTGAGGTAACAAGCCATGAGCTTCGTGGTAAAATATAAACTAATTGGTTAATTTAAGTTGTAAGGTCTAGTTAATAATAAACCTGAGCTAAAAGGCCAAAAAGTTTGTAACTAATATTAAGCTTCAGAGTGGTTATTTGGGAACTGGTAGGTGGGAAAGAAACCTCCAGCTACACCAAAGCAAAAACCGAGGCTGTTATTCCATTTTATAGGTGAGGTATTCCCAGTCCTCTCACATCTTGCCCAAAGTTCATAGGGCTTTTAAACTATGACAGGCTTCTGAGTAGCATTGCATCCTCATCTACAGAATGATAATAAAGATAATTCTACATTCATACACCAAGATGCTTGTGACATGTCAAGGAGGTGGAAAACAATACAAAGTTAGCATGTGTTGTAGGGAGTAACACACAGGAAATGCTGAACACACATCTAGGGAGGGAGACAGGATGCCTGTGTTCACAGAGGACAGTGAGAGGCAGCAAGGGAGCAAGAGCTGAGTCTGAATCAAGAGAAAGCCCTGAGCGGCCTCCGGTCTGTCCCCTACAGACACCCAGCTGTGTGCTCCTATGAAGTAAGAACGCATTGCTTTTCTCTCAGGAATCTATCGGAGGTTCCTTAACATTAGCAGTTTGGCTGGACCTGACACATTAGTGGACACAACCCATTACACTGTCATTCCTTGGCCCTGACTAGTATAGTTCTATTAATGCCACACACAGGAAAGTCTTGTGGTGACGTCTGTGGCTATAAATCAGACATTTTGTTTTCTTTGGCAAATCATATCTGGGTTACCTTGGATATAAAATAAAATGTATGAATTGAATAATCTCTTAGATTTCTTCCAGTCAGAGAACTATACATGTGCTTAATGCTTTATTTAGACAAAAAAAAAAAATAGAATAAGCCGCTCTTAAGACAGCTTTACGTGGATTCAGGTTTGGTCCATAATTGCCACCACTGACACCTTCTGCATCACTCCTGATTTGAGAGCATCCTCAGACAGCACGATGCCGTTGAGCCCAGGGTTCCAGGCTGCCTCTGGACCTGTTCTTCACACTCCAAGGAAAGTACATCTGCAGGGACCCATCAGGACGTTTTCTCTTCATTCTATGGTCGTGAACTTCCAACGAAACTGACCAGTGTTTTTACGTGGATATTGATGACTCTGGCACCTTTATTATAACGAACATTTTAATATTTTCATAGATTAAAATGGAAGTAAATCCTACAGATTTCTGAATTTCCAAGATGCCAGAACAACTCAAAAGCAAGAGAAGTTGGCCAAGAGAAGCTTGGCTACATGGGGAGGGGTGAGCAGACCAGCAGAGGGACCTGGAAGGAGGGTCAGTAGTTTGCTGCAATCACGCAGACAGAAAATGATGCTCTAGTACCCCTCAACTGAGCTGCTAATAGAGGAAACAGAAGTAAAAGGAAGAATCCATAAACTATGGAAACTGCTTGTTAAGGAGGCTAAAGGGGGGTCCAAAATGACCGGCATTTAGAAAGCTTGGGAAATAACACAATCAATACAGTATCTGAAAGCGGGGCCTTGGTGGCAGTCAGTGTTCTAAATGGTGAAAGATGGTCTGGGCATTCACTCTCCAGCCAGCCTTTACTAAATGCCAACAAGTGCTGGTCACGAGCCGGGCGTATAAAGATGAACAGCAGCCCTGTCTCTCTAGGGCTGGCAATGGAGACCAGTGCAGCGGGAGGAACTACAATGAGATGTGACCACATGTTGTTACCACAGCACACATTTGAAAACCACTCAGTGGCACCGTTGAGGGACTCTGGAGACCCTCTCTATCCGTGACCACTATGCCATATCACTGTGTATACACTTGATCCTGCTGAGGCACTTGACCTACCACGGCCCTCACTGCAGCTGATCAGCTCTAGGCCTGCATATTTTCTGGAAACCTATCTCTAAGCCCCCAGTGGGTAGGAACCATCTTACAATTGCTTAGTCCCAGTGCATCAGTACCACAGTGCAGTACCAAGCATGATGTCAATCACGTTAAATAATTTAGCCAACGGCTGGGCCGATGGCTCAGTGGATAACAGCACTTGCTACACTGGAATGAGGAGCCAACCCCAGCACCTCTGTAAAATCCAGCTGTTGAGGCACGCACTTGTAACCTCAGAACGGTAGAGGGTGGAGGTGGGAGGATCACTAGACTTGGCTGGCTGATGGGCTGATACCTGTCAAGGGAATTAAGATGAAGAGTGACAGAAAGGAGACGCTGGCGTCCTTTGGATCGCATGCAGGCACACACATGTGCACTTGAGCACACATAGCTCACACACAATACTTTAACTGGAGGCACAAGCTAAGAAGATACGTGCAACCCTCTATTCAGAAGCCCATGATCTTCACAGACCCACATGGGCAGCGTTCCAGTGAAGTCCTCACCACTGCCCTATAAAATGATCTGGTGAGGAAACTGAGGCACATGAAAGTTGACCTGTCTATCACAGGGCTAATCAGGAGCTGAGGTCCAGGCTCCTGCAGAACAGCTCTGGGCCATCCCCCTGACCGCTATACAGTTCAGAGGGTCACTATGTCATTGTGTGGTCAAGAAAAGTAGGGGGTGGTGATTCTTCTACTTTTTTTTTTCTTTTTGGTTTTCCAAGACAGGATTTCTCTGTGTAGCCCTAGCTGTCCTGGAACTCTGTAGACCAGGCAGGCCTCACAGAGGTCCATCTGCCTCTGCCTCCCGAGTCCAGGGATTAAAGGCGTTGAGCTACATCACCTAGCATATGGTGGTGATTCTTGAGGCCTTATTAAAGACATGAGTTCAGTTTCCTGCTTCGCGAGCCTCGGCAAAAGTCTGGAAGTCCTGGAACTTTCTCCCACTGCAGACCTGACATGCTAAGCCTATAAGCCCACTCTCCACTGGTGAACTGACGGGAAGGTCTGCTCCCAGGATGTACAGGTAACAGCCACAGACAAAGCTTGACTTCCAGAGTCCTCAGTACGGAGTTGGACATTGCTAGTGTTTCCCCATCTTCCCTCAAGGGTAATTTTCTCAGAGTATTTTTAAATGATGAGAACATTTTTTGTTGTCTCTTAGGTAAAATTAATGCAGCACTTATGTCTGAGAATCTAAACATCATCCTCTACTTCCTCCTCTTCCGTCCTGACGTTTGCCACCCAGAACAGCAGTCCCAGCACAGCAGGTCTAGGGCTGGCGATACGGCCAGGGATGGAGTGAGCGCTTGGCACATGAGGCCCTGGACCCGATCTCCAGCAAAGAAAGAGGAAAAGGAAAATGGAGGAAGAGAAAAATATTCCAAATTCAAATAGGGCAGTGTGCACCTGCACTGCCTTTCTCTCAGGATAAAGAAAATACTACTTAAAATAAAGACAGGGCAGCCCCAAATTACGACTTACTTTGTACAGCTAAATTATTCTCGTGAGGTTGTCTTTGAGCCATTCATTAACTTTTTACTTATTTTTTGAGGTGGGGTTCCCACTCACTCTATAAAGTAGGCTGGCCTAGAAATTATGGTCCTCCTCCCCCAGCCTTTCAATGCTACGATTATAGACAAAATCCTATACAAACACAGGTTGTTGTTGACTTTTAAAGATTTTTTTTTTCTTTTTTGGTGAATTTGTGAACTTACTGTATCAACTTGACTAAGCATGGGATGACTAGGTAACCGATTAAGCATTATTTCTGGGTATCTGGGCTGTGTTTTGAAGGCTTTTCAAATAGTGGCCTGAGAAAGCAGTGGTCCACCCTTGTGTGAGAGGCACCACCCAACCCAGGTCACCAAGGGTCTAAGCAGATGAAAACAGCTCCGTTCACCTTGGAAACATCTTCGTCATTGAATTTCAGGTCCTACAACTCCAGCACAGGAATTTCTCAGCTTCTACAATTATGACAGCTAATAGCTTACAGTAACTTCTTCCCTGAAGTCCGTATCATGTGGATGTATTTATATCATCTATTGGTTTTGTGTCCCCAGAAAAGCCCAATACATCACATGTGCTCAATTTTAGCTATCTTTTTTTTTTTTTTTTTTTCAGATAGGGTTTCTCTGTGCAGCCCTGGCTGTCCCAGAACTCACTCTGTAGACCAGGCTGGCCTCAAACTCACAGAGATTCACCTGCCTCTGCCTCCCAAGTGCTGCAATTAAAGGTGCCCACCACTACTGCCTGGCAATTTTATTAAAATCTTTTAAAGTTTTATTTAGGTATCTATGTATTCACGTGTGTCTGTATGGACATGTGTGTGAGTGGGGGTGTGGTGATACTGTTCGTGCTTTAACAAAGCTTGCCTGAAGCTGAGTGTAGAGCTAGGCACACTAGTCAGTCGTAGAGGCCAGGCAGTGGTGGCACACACTTTAATCGCAGCACTAGGAGGTGAGCTGGGAAGGGTATGGCTGGGTGGAGCGAGGAATCGAGGTGTGAGGAGACAGCTTAGGAGGCAGTCTGGGGGTTTCATAGAGGTGAGAACAGAGGCTGGGAGCTCTGCTTCTCTGATCTTTCAGCTTTCACTCCCTAGTATCGGATTCTGAGTTTTTATTATTACGACCAATTAGAAATAGTGTTACAGGGCTGTGCGGCTGTCTGCGTACACATGGAGGCCGGAAGAGGGCCTTAGGTGTTCTCATTCTCCACCTTTCCCGTAGAAAAGCAGCAGCTGTCCCTGCTTCCCTCCAGTTATTCCCCAGTCCTGCCCTTGCCTGTTCTCTAGTATGTGAAGGCACTGATGAAGGCAGCCCTCGCAGCTGACTCTGCGCCCTACCTTTTCTGTCTCCTGGTCACACTACCTGGCCCTCCACGGTGTCTCCTGCCTTCTAAGGATTAACACAGACCACGGTGATGACATGGGTAGGTTGGCTCTGGAGAGTAACGATGCACTCAGTGCCAGACACAGTGCTGGCCCAAGGGAGCTGTCAGGATAGTGCTGACTGGCTGGTGACAATGACACCACATTCAGACACTCTTCTAGTTCAGTGCTCTAGACACTGGCCAGTGAAAACATTCTGTGGTCATGACCTGTTTAAAAGCCATATGGTCAGCCAGGCAAAGTGGCGTACACCTTTAATCCCAGTACACAAGAAGCAGAGATGTTCGAGGTCAGTTTGATCTAGTGAGTTCTAGGCCAGCCAGGGGGCTACAGAGATACTGTCTTAAACACAACACAACACATGAAACTCATACTGCTACCTTAGAAACAGAAACATCACCACCAGACAGCTTCCTCCCCCCACCCCAATTCCTATGTCAAGTATTTAACCTCAAGCTTGTGACTGGCTTACTTCCTCTCCTTTCTCTAACTACAAAGGCTGCCCACACCTTACTCCCCTCATTTGTCCACGGGTGCCCAAATTCCGTGTCACATGTAGGTTGTTTGGTGTATTAAGGCATCTCATGGGTGCCACCAGCCAGGAGTTAACCTAGAGAAGTTTTCTGCACTAAGTGGATCGTTTCTCACCGAGGAAGATTTTGAAGAAGTAAATGACCCTAATTTTATTCAAAAATGTGCCTGTCTGTAGTCTAGATTCCAAAAAAAAAAAAAAAAAAGAAAAGAAAAAAAAAACTCAGCATAAACTGGGCTTGGCGTTCTTATAATTTAATTTCAGGTACCAGAAAGCATACTGTGGGTTGTGACCTTCCGCCCTGTTCCTTACCAGCTGGGACGACATGGGCGGGCACTCCTTCCTCAGTGTGCAGCTCCTCACTTGTAGGGCTCTTGTGTAAATGCACACACACACACACACACACACACACACACAGAGAGAGAGAGAGAGAGAGAGAGAGAGAGAGAGATAGAGAGAGAGAGAACAAAAACAAAATGACTTCTTTCCTTCCAAAGGTTTTCTCTTTACTGGTTGTGTACAGAACGAAACTTCCCCAAGTTCCTACTTTGAGCTTTCTGAGCATAGAGCCATAAAATTTGGCTAATAGAAGTGGAAGTGGGTGGTATCGCGTCTAAGCAAAAACACAAGAGCTAGGGAATGAATTCTTTCTACTCTCCCCCGTGGCTCCTGAAGTACAGCTTGTTCAAATCCTTTAGGATTTGGAGAGTCTCGGATACACTAGTTGGGATGGGAAGCTGTCACCTACTCAACAGTTACACACAGCAAATTCTTAGCTTTTTTGTTGTTGTAATTTCAATGGGGCTTCTGATATAAACAGAGTGATGATTTGGACTAAGGTATGCAGTTTGTGGTAATAAACTTGTTTCTCTGAAACTATTTTATGTAGGCTTTCAAAAACGGGTTTCTCCTTTACCCAGTTATATTTTGCCAAACACGAGCATCTGTTCCATTAGCAGAGCTTACAATACAGGAGTCCACATGGACCTGACTATTTTGGTAAAGTAGGCTTTGGAAACTACTCTATCTCCATTGTTCAAATGTTGTCCGACTTTTATAAAGTTCTAGCATATTTTATACTTCTGTCTGCTGTATAGCCCTTAAACTACTGCCAAGAAAATAAAATCCTTCAATACTGCAGATGATAGTATTCAAACTGGAAGAAACAAAACAGCATGACAATTTAGTTAAATCAGAAAGTCTGCCTTTTGCTAGATAGATAAGAGTATGTAAAAAGAGGAAGTAAAACCAATAGGTTCATGAAGAAACAACAGATAGAAGAAAATTATCAGATCTCAAAGTTCTCCTGTTCCAAGTTTATACAAAATTGTAAGGTATGAACACAGCTGAGATGACCAAATCCATTTATGAATTAGGCTGAGCAGGGCCCTCTTGAGGACCAGGAGAAATACACTTCCCCTTCTTATCACAATGACTTGTTTTCCAGGAGGAAAAACAAAGCAACCCTAATAACTATTGTAAACTGGCTATGAGAACTTCAAGGCCAAAGCCAACACTCTGGAGTAAGATTTTCCCTCAAAACAGAAGTCAGTACAGAGATGGGCATGTCACTCTGCAGTGAAGGAATCCTGCAGACTGGACCCTTGGCCTGGATGCTGTCACCCAAGGGCCACACTCTTCCCTGGAGCTTGTTTCTAACGAGGTAGATTATACCCTGCAGGGTGATAGGCCTCACACACACACACACACA
>NC_022011.1:1574945-1575849 GCF_000317375.1 Microtus ochrogaster
ACACACACTGTCACCCAAGGGCCACACTCTTCCCAGGAGCTTGTTTCTAACGAGGTAGATTATACCCTGCAGGGTGATAGGCCTCACACACACACACACACACACACACACACACACACACACACACACACACACACGCACACACACACACGGAAGCTGCTGTTTCCAGACTGTAAGGAGATCCCTCACGCGAGCGCGTCTGTCACTATCTATCACATAATCAGGCGCTCCGCTCCTAACTTGCATTACATACTGCCTCCAACAAGAAGCTCAAGATGGGAGCCGTTCTCTGAATGCTGAGGGAGAACACGAAAATCAGACCACATGCCCACCATCTGTATTTGTACTTGTCAACAGCTCTGTTTTTGGATAAACACGTTTGAAGTAAGAATCAATTCAGCTTGGAAGATTAGCCAAGGAATAGCTCACAGACCAAAACAAAATGTGAAGTCAGATAGTTTAGAAACCGAGCACAAGTTGTTTCCCACTAAACATTCTGTTTTGTCACAGCCCGAGAGGAAGATGGTGGCAACTAGGGTTTGGGGGCATAGGGACAAGGAAAATGTATTTACTCAAGCGGAAAAATGTTCACCCTAGAACAATTGTCTTTGCTACAATCCAAATGAAAACCATTCATGGACTACATATAAACTACAGTTAAGAAAAAGTAATTTTAGCATTTACAATCTGTTTCAGAATTCTATCACATAAAGGTATGCACAGGGGACAATATGTACTGGTCCAGGTGCATAATATGGTCCTTTATTACCATAAAAATGGTGGCATTTCCCAGAGTCAATCTTGATTAAAAGTGATTCTGTGGATGAAAACACTGCTCTACAGTAGAGCTATTAAGCTGGAAATGGCAAGGGGAAAATAAAGACTTACACACTGCAGGAGAGGT
>NC_022011.1:1576506-1588340 GCF_000317375.1 Microtus ochrogaster
GGAATTGCGTTCAGGGGCAGTTGATGAAGTGAATGAAGGGACACAGTAACCTGGCAGCCTCACACACTCTACAAAACAAATGAGAACAGGTGTGCTCCACACGGAGAAGATATCCATTTTCTCCAGAAAAGCAGCCATTTGTAAAAGAACAAATTGGTGATTTGTACTTACACACTAGTTCCTTTTCAAGTTAGGAAGTGATAAATTACTGAAGCCTCAGATAAAGTGTTTTATTTTCAGTGTGTACACCATCAAACCTTACAAAACATTTCTCTTTTTCCTGAGTTATTGTTTGAGTGAGACAAATGTCACATACACCCCCCCCTCCCTCCCTAGCTTCCCATCTGCCCCCAGATCCAATCAGGCAATTGTTAAAAAACACACTCCAAGTCCCAAGACAGGAATTCTGTTAGATTGAAGGAGGGCTGAGGAAAGTCCAAAGTCTCCATGGTCTTCCAGTGTCCACACAACCAAAGCAACCAAACACATTGTTTCTAGAGTGCATGCTTCATCATCAGGAATCACATGACCTGAAGACAGGAGCATCTGAGCACTTGAAAACTCAGTTATGTACTCCACCTTGGCCATAGCCCATTACACAGAAACAGCTGAGCACCTCCTGGCTGGGCAAGCCAAGATTTACACCGATTAACGCCAATGCTCCTGAGAGGAAGCAAGTCAACACAAGATGCCTACCTGCACAGAACTGGCGGAGCATGGTTAACCTCATAATTTCCAAATCAAGAGATTTGCAATCTTTGTGGAGATACCACCACTAGATTGTTCAATGAAATGACACTGCTGGAATCAGCTAAAATAATCCAGGAGAGATGTATTAGTATTTTTGCTTTTTTTTTAATTTTAATATTCTGTACAGACAGGAGTAAATGTGAACATGAAACATTTAAGACTTGATTTGTAATGTAACACTTCCATCTTATTTAAATGTCAATTAAAAAAACAACCACACCAACCACTATGAAAACAGGCGGCAACTAGGGTCGTAAAAGAACAAAAAAACAAGCTCTTCATAATCAAGTACATCCAAGTGTGAAGAGAGCTCCTCCTGGTGTCTTCACATCCTTCGCTTCTGTGTACTTATATACAGCACTGAAAAGACAGAAAGAATTAATAATCACTCCTACGTCACAGTAGCAGATTTAAAGACAAGCAGGGCCCGGCCATAGACCAAGCAATAGAATATCAGTATAAAATAAGCTTTGAGTCTAAACCTGGCTTTGGTATCTGACATGATTACAACTAGTTTTATCTATACGTTACTGACTTTACAAATTAGGACTAGAAATTAAAAGTGGACGTGCCTAAAACTTAAGAATGTTTTGTAATTAGCTGTATCACAATTAAACAGCTAAATCCTCTAGGCTGGATCTCACAAGGAGAATGGCCAACACATGTGGCTGGAGAGATGGCTCAGCACTTAAAATGGCGCATCACTCAAGAGCACTCGCAGATTTTACAGAGCATCACTGCTGGGTCCCCAGCAGCTCACAACCATCTGGAATTTGAATTCCAGGGAGTCCAGTGACCATGTCTGGCCTCAAGTACCAGGCACACATGTGATTTGTTTACATGCATGCAGATACACTAAAAGTATATTTTCATCTATCTCTCCAATAGAAACTATAGTTTCTGTTCACTTTTATAATTTCCAGAGGAGAAAAAAAAAAGAGAAGGTATTTTTAGGAATAAGCAAGTGCGTATCCTGAGACTGCTATCAGTAACAACCTTTGGTGCCATCCAATGCTGAACTTTGCTGGTCACACCACGACCAACTTACTGAGTACAACACAGCATGTGCTGCATAGAGACAGGTTCAAGGAGGCAACTGGGCCACTGGGCAAGCTACCACCTCAGGTGTACCTTCTCCTACCCCACACATCCTCAGACACTGACACACAGTAAGCATGGCAGTGAAGCTGCTCACAGCAGTAGAACTTAGAGCCATGATGTGGGTTCCCCTTTTTGTGCTGTGGATGTTTTATTACTACTGGTTAATAAAGAATCTGCTTTGACTTATGACAGGGCTGAATAAAGCCAGGCAGGAAATCCGAACAGAGATATATAGAGAGAATAGGTAGAGTCAGGGAGATGCCATGTAACTGCCAAAGGAGGATGCTCAGAACCTTACCCATAGGCCACAAACTCGCAAAGATACACAGATTAATAGAGATGGGTTAATTTAAGATATAAGAGTTAGCTAGGAATACACCTAAGGTATTGGCCAAACTGTAGTAATTAATATAGTTTCTGTGTGATTATTCGGGTCTGGACAAACTGGGAAACTAAAGTGAAATCTCCATTTACATACTGGAGCCAACATGGGGCAAGAATTTTGACATACAGCCTAAGAAAGTTTAAATTAAAAAAACAAAAAACAAACGACTTCTAGACACACAAAAACAGGGGTCAACTGCAGCTTCTTGGTAGCTGCATTTTTCTCAGATAGGCTGTTTGCTGGTGGTGAACACAGGCATGGCTCCTTTAAGAGAAGGCTTCCTGACTCAGCATTAGCAGCAAAAACCGCATGGCTTCTTTAAGAGTCAACTTCTTGGTTCACGTTGGTAGCACAGATAGCTCTGGCTCTTTTGGGAGGTTTGTGAGCAGTGTGCTACTAGTTGCTTAATGGCGACATAGACCGGCTGCATCCCTGGAGCTGGGTGGTGAGCATGGCTAGCAGAGGAGGCAAATATACCTCTGCCATGTTGGACAGGGTGGAGCCAACAGGCAGGTACAAGGAGTTGGTTCTAGCCTGCTGTAGAGTCTTACAGCTAGTGGTTACTGGCCCACTGCGGCGTGGCCTCTTATACTAGACAAGCCGATGTAGAGCATGTGTCCAACCTCTTTTCCAGCCTCTCTGTTTCGGTTGAGGATTTAGGTTTCTGACCTCCGTTCAAGCAGAGGATTCTGATTTGTGAGTCTACCGCTAAATAAATAACCATCTATTTCTCAATTCTGAGCTAGTGTGGGATTTCTTTTTTGTTTTGTTTTTTTGTTTTTCGAGACAGGGTTTCTCTGTGGTTTTGGAGCCTGTCCTGGAACGAGCTCTGTAGACCAGGCTGGTCTCGAACTCACAGAGATCCGCCTGCCTCTGCCTCCCGAGTGCTGGGATTAAAGGCGTGCGCCACCACTGCCCGGCTGTGGGATTTCTTTTAAGCGTCCTTTTTCACTAACATGCCCGCTTATGGTTTTAAGAAGCGTTTTTGGTCAGACAATGATTATAGATGCACAATAAAGACAGATTCAGACAAAAGTAAACTTCTGAACAGGTCACAGTGTTTAAAAAATGTACATAGGCGTGGGAGAGAAAGGAAAAAGAGTATAAATAAGAGTACAGACAGATATAGATTAAAGGAGTAAAGATAATAAATCTTAAAAATAAGTAAAAAAAGTCATGTAAAAATGAAAAATACACAATCTGCATTATGCGTATTATTGTTTTTTCTTTGAATTTTTTGACTGCAGAGAAACATTTAATTCTGGGGGAGCTAAGCTAAACCAACATACATATTTTAAAGGTGTCTTGACTTTAAAATTTGGGTCTAAGGATATATTGCTTTGGAAAAAGAGGTTCTGCTTTTGTTTCCACAGAGGATGAGAAACTGTGGATTCCTTCCAGGCAATGTGGCTTGATGGAACAAGACCCTCTAAAGGTCTCCATGAACCCTAAAAATACTTCACCCAACAAACAGCAGGAAGCAGTTTGGAGAAAACTATGCCCAAATTCCCCAAAAGATTGTGCATAAATATTTATTTTCATTTTAAAAGGGTTGTCTATAAATGTTTAATGGTCACAGTCAATTTCTTTAAAAAAAAAAGGTGGGAGGTATGATTAGAAATGAAATCATTGGTATAGATTTTGGTTTATGTCAATTTTATTTTATGTACATTTTTACTCTTGTTTAAAGTACTATGTTTATACAGCTCATTAAAAATTATGGATTAATAGATAGTCATCTGTAACAGTCAAACTTGTAGTCATGTTAGTTAGGTTTTCTAGATGTACAGAGATATATTTCAGATGCATAGGTATTCTTCAAACCTTTCAAAGACCTACAGAACATGGCATTTAAAATGTTTTAAGAACTTAAGACTTTCCTTGACGGTGACATGTCTGCTTCAGACAGCATCAATCTACTTCAAGAGGATGATGGGCATCAAAAAGGGTCCTTATGAAGTTTGCTATCCATCTGAGCAAGAAACTGCTCTTGCCTGGACTGCTTGATGGTATGCTGTATGAACTGAATATGTAGGACCCACAGAAAAGTGACTGCTGAACTTTCCAAAACACGGGATGGTCCTTTAGGGTTCCTGCTTCATGAAAGAGTCTGCCATACATTCTGCAGGACACAGAAGAAAGTGACTGACAAACTGCTAATATAGGTGAAATAGACTTTCAAATTTTCTGCTTCATGAAAAAAATCTGCCTAATACTATGGGCCTGTGGGCTGAAGATGGATGACCCAACGTGACAGAAAAACTTTGGATGACTGTCCAGGCAGTGAGATGACTCTGTCAATTCTAGAGCTTTGGAAGTTGCTAACAATGTACTTCCTGCTAATGTAGGTAATATATCCTTCTGGGGTCTTTGATGGAGTTGAATGCTAGGTAGTCATAATGATAGTTTTCCTTAGTTATAATAAAAGATAAATTAAATATAAAACTTTAGACTCACAAAGAAATATTATAACTAATTCTTGCTTGATAACTGTTTTATTATATGTAATTTTACTATGTTAAAGTTAAAATATTTTTTATTTAGACAGAAAAGGAGAAATGATGTAGAATTCCCCTCTTTATGCTATGAATATGTTTTATTATCATTGGTTAATAAAGAAGCTGTTTCGACCTATAGCAGGGCAGAATAAATTCAGGTAGGAAATCTGAACAGAGATAGAGAAGAGGCAGAGTCAGGAAGACGCCATGCAGCTGCTGAAAGAGGATGCTGGAACCTTACAGGTAGGCCACAGCCTCATGGCAATATAGAGATTAATAGAAATGGGTTAATTTAAGATGTAAGAGCTAGCTAGGAATTCGCCTAAGCTACTGGTCAAACAATGTTGTAATTAATATAGTTTTTGTGTGATTATTCAGGTCTGGACGGCCGAGAAACTAAAGTGCAGTCTCCATTTACAGAGCCACACTCTCTACTATGTCAGCTAGACTGCAAGGCACAAATCCCCGCACCTGAAACTTACCTAGAAAAATGACACAAGTTTGGAGAGTGTGAAGGTGGCATAGGAATAGCTTCTATTCTACAGATGGCACTGGGAAAATGTAAGTAATAAATGATATTTAAGCCAGGTAGCACTTGGGAGGCAGAGGCAGGCGGATCTCTGTGAGTTTGAGGCCAGCTGGTCTACAAGAGCAAGTTCCAGGACAGGCCCCAAAGCTATAGAGAAACCTGTCTTGAAAACTCCCCACCCCCCCCACCCCCCCAAAAAAGAAGAAGAAAAAAGGTAGTCGGAGGGGAGGAAAAAGGAGAAGAGAATAGGAAGAGGAGGAGGAGGAGGAGGAAGAGGAAAGGTATTTAAGATAACAGGGTTGCCAGGCAGCAGTGGCGCACGCCTTTAATCCCAGCACTAGGGAGACAGAGGCAGGCAGATCTCTGTGAGTTTGAAGCCAGACTGGTCTACAAAGTGAGTTCTAAGATAGATAGGGCTACACAGAGAAACCCTGTCTCAAAAAACAAAACAAAAGATAACAGGCTCCTGATCAATAAAGAAATATCCCTCAGCTCTTCATCAATAGAGTGAGAGAAAAAATTTCTACTTCCAAGCCATGAAAAATTCTCTTTCCACTCAAAAACAGAACAAGTTTATGCAAAGATCTAAAATACAAGCACAACAAACAAACAAAATGAAAAGGGGCCTTACCATCATCTAGAAACCCCCAGTGCCCTCACATACGAGACAAAGACTTATTCTGAACACTACCACAAGAGAAACGGTTACCATTGTTTCCGCGGATGAACGCATCCCCATACTTATTCTTCAGCTGTCCATTTACATACTCTTCCGTCTGCTCCAGTGCTATATTCATGTAGCCATCCAGGCAGGCCAGGACCCCTGGAGAAAAGTAAGAAAGGACTGAAATTACAGGGTATATCTTAGAACCGACAATCACTTTATTCATTAGCCTCCAAACACATAATATAAAAATTCACACTGTAAACAAAACTCAACAGACTTAAACACAAAAGGAGCTTTTACTCTGTGCCAATCTTAATGAAGGCTGGATGGGTATAGCATCCACAACTCCACAACAGGCGACCAACTGTCACTCCGCTCCTGGTATGTGTGATCACCACAGCAACTCTGAAAGCCTTCACAAAAGTATAAGCATTAGAATATTCCAACCAAAGTGCTTTTCTTTGGGAGCGAGGGACAAACATAGCAACTATGCGTGGACAAATGAGCCTTCAACCCAGTGACATTTGTTACTTCAGCCACTGGGTGAAATACGGATCTGGCAGATTTATCTCACTCTTGCACGACGCTACTGCAGCAGATGAATGTGCTACGGGTTAAGAGGAAGTCTCCACAATCTGTTAAGATAATAGACAGCAGGTGCTCCTGAAAGAACAGCTCAAAGCTGTGACTGCAGTCAAGAGCAGCTTGTGAACAGAGAGCAACATATTGCATTACAACACACTGCATTCTGTTTTGTCAGTTAACACTATTTTTAAAATCAAAACTAATAGAGAAAAATGGCTACAAACATTCCAGAGAGCTTTCAAGGAAAACAGCTCAAGTGAATCATTAATTGTGTTAAGATGGTACAAATTTCTAAAATCTGACCAGGTGACGTTTTTCTAAAGATGAAACCAGTAAGCTTCTAATTCTCAGCCTCTAATCTAAAGTGATATTTGTAAGAATAAAAACATAGTGCAGATTCAATTGAATTAACTAAGCCAATAGTCCCATTTAAAATCTTAACTTCATTAATATGCTCCTCGCTCTCTGCTTCTGCCCCCATTATCCTCTAAACAGAGGTTTCTTTTCAAAACCATGTGTGTGTGTAATCAGAACACAAGACATTAACCGAGCAGAATTCTATGAGCAGCAGCAAACTTGCAAAGGATCAGACTAGACTGTCAACTATCAGGCACAATGACTTCTCAGCCAGAGGAAGCTCAACACAGCTTTTCTGCTGGCTGCTTCTCTACTGCATTATATTTAAAGAACATTTACAGACTAGCAAGAAATTCAAGGATATAATATGGAATTAGTCAAAACGATAATTCAAAACATAATGCCACTATTACTTGTTGTTACTAAAAATATCTAATCTTATAAAAAAGTTAAAAGATAAAAAATGAGGTTTTGCTCAGCTGTAGGGCATTTGCCTAGCACATGTAAGGCCCTGTGTTTAATCGCCCATATACAAGAAACACAAAACAAAACCATTCAAGGTGTTAAAGTTGTAGCTCTTCCTCTTCTCCAAGAGCGAGAAGAAAAATGACAAGCCAGAGAACTGTCACAGGACATGGGTTCTTCCCCTTTTCTTCCTTCCTAGACTTTCACTATGGAGACACTGGCAGAGCCCCACCTTCGCTGCCTCCAGGGGCTGGGACTAAAGGTATGCACCCACCCCAGCCCTGCTCTTTCTTGTTAGAACATTATCGTTATTGTAGGAAGGAAGAAAAAAACAGACTGTATAGGTGTGGACGTCCTGCCCTGTGGCACAGGGGATTATCTCTACACAGGGGAATACAGTGAAACATTGCTTCCCATTACTTGTCCGGAAGGCCTAAATAACAAACTAAAACATGTATTATAATTTTATAAACAGAAACACTCTCCCTAAAGAGAAAAGAACAAAAGGCTAAGATAGCTAACCTCTTCAGAGAGCAGATATTGAGAAAGTACCACACACAATGTGCCCATCTTACCCGCTGTCAAATACATGGAAATCCCTATCTCTCTCCTTTGGGCTTACCCAAAGTTTATGGCTGAAAACCGGGCAAGGAGGCACACACAACCATAATTCTCATTCTCTGTCTCTCTCCATGTCCCTGTCTCTATCTCTCTCTGTTTTTCGAGACAGGGTCTTGCTGTGTTAACAACTCTGGCTGTTCTGGAACTCACTCTGTAGACCATGCTGGCCTCGAACTCACAGAGAGCTGCCTGCCTCTACCTCCTGAGTGCTGGGATTAAAGGTGTATGCCACCACTGCCTGGCCACTGCCATAATTCTAACCTAGGGATGGGAAGGGATCAAGACAGAAAGAGAACTTGCCTGAAGATAGCCGGGTATTACAGCAAGATCCTGACTCAAAAAGCAAGCAAGACAAAAAATACTGGCAATATGCTATTAATGTCAAGAAACTAAGAATAAAACAAAGTTATTTTCCCCTTTATTTTTCAAGATTTCATCTTACTTTAATGATGTGTATATGTACAGGTACATGCACATGAGTAGAGGTGTCCTTGAGGCCAGAGCTGTGGGATCCCCGGGAGCTGCCCAATGTGGACACTGGAAACTGAACACAGGTCCTCTGTAAGAGCACTAGTATGCTTAACTGCAGAACCATTTCTCTAGTCTCTGCCTTTTCTTTCTGCTCTACTGGGGATGGAACCCCACCCTCCTGCTTGAATCCCCTCGTCCTAGTACTGGGATTCCAGTGGGTTACTAAATATTTATTGTAGTCTTATGTTTGCCTGCATGTGTGTTGTCTGGTGTCTGAAGAGGACTGGATCCCTGGGCACTCATGTTACCGATGGTTGTGAGATGCCCTGTGGGTGCTGGGAACCCAATGAGTCCTCTGCAAGACAACCAGCGCTCCTGCTTCTGAGCCAGCTTTCCAGCCCCTCCAGTGATTTCTTAACAAAGCTCTCCAGTCAAGTTTGTGTTCGCCCTGGCTCCTCACTTCCTTGGTGAGGGTAACCACAAAATCTCAGTTTATAGAAAACAAAATGACAATGTAGTGAAGTGATCAACACACACTGGGTTACATGTAAATGTGTGGACAGAGAAAACCTTGAAGAAATGTAGGGAAGAGACAAAGAAATGTCAATAAAACTGTGCTGATGAATTAATTAGCTACCACTCTGAAACAGTCTAAGTAGTTTAGCACATCTTAATTCGAGAAGAGTAGAAATTTCATAATTGGTAAAACAGAATCTGGTATTATTCCAGAGAACTGTTTTTGAAGCTGCTGTCACTGAGACCCAAGCTCTGTCCCTGAGCTCTGGCTCCATAAACACCGTGCTGTGACTGAGACCCAAGCTCTGCTTCTATTCCATAACAACGTTCATCTTCAGTGGCCTCGGCCTGGCTCTCAGTAGTCTTCATTACCTTTTTGGGTTTTTGTTTCTTTTTGTTTTGAGACAGGGTCTTATGTAGCCCAGGCTTGCTTCAAAATCAGATATAGCCGAAGCTCTCCTCAGACTCCGAATCCTCCTGTCTCTTGCCGGTGCTGTGATCACAAGCATGTACATTTATTGTTCCCAGAGCTCCTGACAAAGTGTTCTAAAAACAAAGATGCATCTCTGGATATACATTACATAACCAGATGGCCATGCTGTAAAATGAGTCTGTCTAAATAACAAGTTGCCAATCTTGAACTCTTCTGCAAAAGCAAATGCTGCTGAGCCCAGGTGTTCTTCGGTTCCCAGTGTTTCATGGCAGAGCTACTTCTGCCTCCCGAGTTGGTGTCAGGGACGTAGGCAGAAGAGCTCTCAGAACAGACAGGAGGTGGACTAAGCACAAATACTGCAAGTCAGAGCCCACACTGCCGGCAGGCTTTTCAGTATGAAAGGAACCACCTCAGAGGTAGAAGATAGAAAAATTGTAAATGAGCAACATTTTGGTCTACTGAGTACGTTTAAGAGGTCAATAAAGTAAGAAGTCATAGATTCTTGGTTACGATAGTTAGGATCAAATATGAAAATCCTACCTCGATAATCCACCCCAGAATTGAGCTTCACCACAACTGGCCGTCCGATGATCTGCTTTAAGAAGTCACTAGGGGTTTGCTTCCGCAGACTCATTCTTAACAATCCTGGTCAGAAATAGGAAGGAACAATAAATGTGCACACTAAAGTTAATTAGTCACCAAAAAACAAAACCAAAACAAGGTAACACAAAACTCTTGGGCCTTAACATATCTATAGGAGATGAGCCATCAAAGAACTTGTATGACGTCCTGATGCACAGGACAGTTGGGCTGCTGCACACACCACCTCGCACAGCCCCACAGCAGCCCACAGCACAGCCTTAGAGCTCTTCACAGAGCAGTTATTCCTAATCACGTGTCCTGCTGTGTCACACACAAGACACCCATATAGCCACCTCTAGCAACTCTATCACCATAAATACAACATGCGATCTCCGTGAGAACCCTAGGAGAAGGCATAATATTCCCATTTTACTGAAGAAAACAGAATAGAAAGATTAAATGACTTCTGTTAAATTGTGGTGAAACAAAAATATGGTAGAATATTTAAGTTAAATCTAGCTTAAAGCCCACATTATACAAAGTAGGTCTACTCATCAACAACTGACAAGTCATAACTGAAACCTACAGTATAAACCAGCACTTTCCCAAGTACTTTACATGTACAGATTCATTTAAAGTTCACTATCCAAGGAAGCAGCATTAGTGTATGCTGTGTGTATGAAAAGGTACCTCCTGAGTGCACACCCAGATGCTGTTGGTGGCCGTCTTTCTCAGTCCCTATCCACCCGATTTTCTGAGACAGGGTTTCTCGCTGAACCTAGAGCTCACAGATGTGGCTAGCCTGGCTGGCCAGGGAATCCCCTCCAGATCCCTCATCTACCTGCTCTGCTTTCCACATGGGTGCAAGGGATTTGAGGTCTTATGCTTGTTCAACAAACACGTTTTCTGACAGCCACCTCCCCAGCCTCATTTACAGATTGTTGAACACTCTGCTCCAAGGTCAGAGGTGGTTAAGTTAGACTTTGAATTGCTCAGGTACAATTGTGGTAGGAGTGCTTTGAGCAAACAGGGAAAAGACTTGAGAGTTCAGATCTAAGAGTCTAAGCAAAAGAAACAGCACTACACACCCAAATTAACTGGACCAGGCATGTCAAGTTTCATCACATCTTTCAAAATTTATCTTGTTATGCAATAGTTATCCCCCCAAAAATGTTTCAATAAAAAAGGAAACTATTAGTCACTTAAGCAAACTATTAGAAATTGCTTTTGTTTTAGTGAAATTCAGCAACATCTCTTATATAGTTGTCATGCATCATGGAATACTATTTTAGGGACTTACTCCATCCCCAATTCTAGAATTTTGTTTTTAGTCAAGACTACACATTCTTCCATAAACAGCATTGTTGATTTTACTCCACAAATCTCCATCCAATCCACTCAATACTGTGAAGACGCTCTCCATGTCCACCATGGAGGATTAGCCAGTTGGTGAAGCTGGGATGCTAAGGGGTAGATCTCTTAGCAGCTCAACCAAAGAGTACACACACACACACACACACACACACACACACACATTGTGCAAGGCAATCAGAAAATATGCACCAGGCTTGCACTTCAGGAACTTAGAATCCAGAAGTTAAACTCTGTGTGTTAAAGACATGAATAAATCAAAGGGACAAAAAGGGAAATAATTCTCTTTACCCAAGAAGCCAAGTATTCAAGTTAAATAACAGATAATACAAATTTTAGAAATTATCACTTGAACCATCTACAGCTGCTAACATGATTTGTTTTAAAAAAATCAACTGATTATTTTGCTTAGCAAATTTTAACTTTTCCACTAAGCTGTTGGCTCATTTTCTTAGGTCAATAGTCTTTTTTTTTTTTTTTTTGGTTTTTTCGAGACAGGGTTT
>NC_022011.1:1588440-1606618 GCF_000317375.1 Microtus ochrogaster
TGGCACTAACTCTGTAGACCAGGCTGGTCTCGAACTCACAGAGATCCGCCTGCCTCTGCCTCCCGAGTGCTGGGATTAAAGGCGTGCGCCACCATAAATATCTAAAATTACAACTGCTATTTATCCAAGATGCTGGCCACACAACAATCTTATTTGTGTTGTTTTGAGTTTAAAGAGAAAAATGGCAAAGTAACAGATTCAGTACTTTTCATGAGTTTAGTAAAACAAACAAATCTTCCCCCTCATCTAAGAGCCACATATGTGTGTCTTGCACATGCGCTGTTTTACAGCTAAAAAACTTTTAGGGACACCATTAACTCATCTCTCAAGTCTTGGGGTTACTTCCAATCACAGAGGCCAAATTCTACTATTCCAGTTCACTCACGTACAATCCGAAATAAGAAAAATGTCTATTTGCATTAAAAGCCAGAACCCAAACCTAGCAGGGGAGCTGGCTCAGTGGGTAAAGTGCTGTGTTCAAGCACAAGGACCTGAGCTTGGATCCACAGCACCAGGTAAAAAAAGCCAGAGGCACTGAGACATCTGTAACTCTGGCACTAGGGGAAGAGACAGGGAGATCCCAAAGGTTTGCCAGGCAGCAGTCTAGCTCCAGTGAGCTCCAGGTTCACCGAGACCCTGCCCCCCTTACAAACACACACATACACACACTTTTCAAAATCTAGTTCAAGGTAAATGCAGAAATTAACTTCACTGGTGCTAACGACATCTGTATTTTTGGATGAAAAAACAAGTGAAAGAAGAAAACACAACCCTAGGCTTGACAACAGTCAGTGCTTTAAAAATGTTAGCTGTCCGTACCTTTTAGAAAGCAGAAATACTTTCTTCTAAGCTTGCTAAAAATAACACCCCGATTGAGCCCCATTTTTATTTCAATCACCATCAACCTCTTCCCAGGGCAATCCACACTAAGCTACCTACTAAGCCTTAGCTGTAGGGTGAGGCTGTAACACGAAGAAATGGCCTTGGGGCCTTGGCGTTTACTCTCCAGGGGGCTACACTCACACAGAAGTGGCAAATTCCATAGAGACCGTCTGCTTTCAGGTGGAATTACACACAGAGGTCTACCAAGAGAGGACTGAGCCCAGACGTGGCACATCACAGGAGGGTTACTGAATACGTGAGCCAAGTTTGACAGAAAAGTACACTAGCTGCAGAGAGAAGCTGGGCAAAGGCACTGGATATTCTAAAGTGAAATCTACACATGCAAAACAGAGACACTGTTGGAGCACAGGGCCACATTCGTTCTCGGGGAACAGAAGCACAGGCTCAGCTGGAATCATCTGGACCATCAGGAGAACCCAGCCAGCATGTGCCAGCATGTCTGGACCAGAACCCGTACTCTTAGGAACTGGCTAGTTGGAGGATACCATGATCAGGAAAAGGGCACAGGGATCTGCTGTGTCCTCCTTCCTATTCACGGTGGCACAGCACACATTAATTCAGACTCTGCTCGTTTTCTTCCGCATGTGTCACTATCTGCACTTCCTAAAAAAGGCAGGCTTTTCTCTAAAGACTTCAAGCCACATGAAAGGATGAGCTGAAAGCAAGGCCCTCATTTGTTCTCTAGAGTACATTCTGCTAGAGGGCTTGAAAGGGATGCTTTGAAGTTATCTGGAACAAGTATGGTTGCCTCAAATTGGCTGTTCTCATCACCCAGGAAGCCAGACCCTTTGCATTACTCCTCATTAGGTTCCTCGGTACTGCCTGGGACTTAATGACTTGCTCATAAATCCATTCTGTACAAGTAAATTGGTCATGACACCACAATTTTTCCCATCACTTGGCTCAAGTAATTTTAAGTTTTCATCTTTTAAATTGGATAAGGCAGAAGGAATAGTTCTGACAATTTCTGAAGCTAGAGCTAAGATTCTTGAACGATAAACACAAGAAAAGGACTTGCTTTTGCCCAGGTCACCTTGGTAAACTTCTCACTTCAAGCTCAGCCGCACTCTCTCTAGGACTCTGGTCCCTCCCGATTCATAGTGGGTGGTAAGTCGCAGCACTCTATTTCTGGTCAGAAGTCACCAAGTGGTCTAATATGTCAGGATCTGCTCACAGTGAGCAATGGGTTGAAGAAGGCGGGAAGGAGGTATGGTATGTGTGTCAAATTTTATTCACCCAATGATGAGGCATGTTAGATCTAGTCTCTTGCAGATATTTAAGGGGACTTGAAGGAGACAGAAAAATATCCTACTTCTCTGGTAGCCTTGGCTCCTAAAAAGACTGACCAAGTCTGTGGAAGAGGCATTCAAAGCCAATGTCAAACAAAGCCCCGCCCATCCCCTCCTCACCAATGTCCACCCCACAGGTCCGGCGCCTACAACACTATGTATGCACTTCAACATCTATAATCCCAAGGCCTTTATGAATGACCACTGACACAAGGTAGACAGGAGCACTCAGTGCTCAGAAGGCGCATCCAAGTCTGCAAAGACGCCTGGGCAAACGCAGGTTTCTGAAGCTTACGCAGCCAAAAGACACTTTAGGTTTGTTTTTTTCCTGCATTTTACTCATTCATTATTTAGTGGGACAGGAGTAACAGCCTCTGCCACAGCATGCATATAGGTGCAGAGGACAACTTTTGGGAATCTGTTCCATTGAACTTCCTAACTGTAATGTTGCTACTCTTATGAATCATAATGTAAATATCTGATTTGTGACCTCTGTGAAAGGATCTTCCAACAGCCCCAAGGGGTCCCAACCCACAGGCTGGGAACCACTGGTGCAGAGGAGCCTTTACAACATAGGAGCATGTGGTCCAACATGCCAACCACAGAACCTCAGCCAAGCCCTAACCCCCACCTCTCCTTCCCTCTCTTCAGGCCTCATTTCCTGGTTAAAATAACAAGGTAGTATTTCAGAACCAGATGATGAGCACATAGTCTCCAAGCCTGGTTCACACCTAGTAAAGCGAAGTCGCAAGTCCAACTCCAAAGGCTTTGCCTTTACAGACATAAAGGACTTTTCCCTTGTCATCTCCGCCTAAACAACACGCTACTGCAACCACTCACATTATATTACACATGGGGAGTAATCTAGTGATCATGAACATAGGTCAGATGGACACACATATGGAACTTGAGCATCCATGCACTTTCTGGATACAGGAGTATTTTATCCAAACATGAAGAATCTGAAAACAACCATCAAAATCTCAAGGGGTCGACATTCTAAGTAATAAACTTCTAGTGCTGGTCACAAAAAAAAAAAAAAAAAAAAAAAAAAAAAAAAAAAAAAATATGACTTTTCTATTTTCCAGTCCTTCACTAGAAAAGAAAACAAGCCAGGGGAGTTTTAAAAAAAAAAAAAAAATTTTTTTTTTTTTTTTAAATTCTACTACTTACTAGGCTACCCTTCAGTGAGAAAAGACCTGATGAGTAGTCAAGGGTACTCACTTGGGAGGCCAGGAACTGAGTTCTAATCTCCTCCGCTACTTAATCAGCTGTGCAGCTGGTAACTATCACCAGGTCACCTCTCATGGCCCCAGGCTCATCTGCAAAATAATGGAGTTATGCTAGATGGTTACTGACCGGCTCTTCCTGTCCAGCAGTAATACCAACACAGACACACACACACAGAGATTCTGCAAGAAAACCATGAAGGCAGACAGGCACTACAATAAAAAAAAAAAAAAAGTAACAACGCCTGAATCAATCCCAGGGCAGCAGTTGGAGGATCCAGAGTTCAAGGTCAGATTGAGCCATCTGGTGCAACTTAAGCTTCCCAACGGTAATGATTCCAAAAGAGAGGCTGTGCCTTGCTAACCTCAGAAACAAAATACGAGCATACCCGGGCTGGGTGAAAGCATCAGTGCCACACGCGAGCAAGGTAAATTCCGAACATTTTAAAAAAGAACCAGCCTGGCGATGTGCAGGAATTATCTAACCTAATAACTTCGCTTCTGAGAGCCTGTCCAAGGAGAGTTAAGGGTCACACGGGAGGCTAAAATGAACAAGTCAACCACCCAAAGGGGTCCCTCAGGGATCCAATGATAAAACAAGGACCAAACAGAAGAAATGAATTTAAAAATTACAACTTGCTACCTTATTAATGCAAACAGAAAACTAAATATTACTGATAACTGATTTAAAATAAATGGTGGTCTTAGCTGAAATAGGAACAGACACACACAAGAGAGAAGGAGGTGGCGTTCAGCAAGGATCATTTCCTTAGCTCGTCGTAGTTAGGGTTTTCCAGCGCGCACGGTGGAGGAGAGAGCACCGGAGTCGCGAGCCACCTAGCCCTGGGCGCGAAACCCAGCCAGCCCGGGCGCGCGCAGGAGGGGACCGCGGCGGGCGCGTGCACCAAGGGACAGCGCTGAGCACGCGAGGCCGCGTGGTCCGGACGGCCATCTCCTGCTGCAGGCCCGGCCTGGGCTCGAGCCGCTCCCCGCCCGGACCGGGCCTCCGCGAACCTAGGCCGACCGCTCCAGCGCCCACCCGCTCCCACTCGCCCCTCCCGGGCCGCAGACTCACCTCGCAGCCGAATCCGGAGCCTTCACAAGCCGGGCCTCTACGGACGCGCGCGGCGAAAGCCGAAACCGCCCCCGGCAGCGCGCTTTCCCGCCTCACCCAATCAGCGGCCTGCTTAGCTACGGCAGCCCGCGGGGATCAAAAAGGCCACGCCGGGACGGAATGCTCTCCTCCAAGAACTGGCTTGTTCAGTGAGAGATTTGCTGCCCAGGTTTTGAAGTAAAGGTCCGGTGTTTTGATGTCCTCTGTTGCTAGAAAATCGAATACAAAAACAAAACAACCAACAAAAAAATACTAGAAGTGATCTTTTGAGATTTCATTACAGTAAAGAATACCTTAAAACCATAGGAAACAAAAACGAATAGGCTATTGTAAGTACCCGGATACTTGCAATATCTTACCCGGTTTTGTTTCGTTTTACTTTGGTTTTTAGAGACAGGATTTCCCTATGTAACAGCCCTGACTGTCGTGGAACTCACTTTGTAGACCAGGCTGGCTCGGAACCCACTGAGATCCACCTGCCTCTGCCTCCCTGATGCTGGAATTAAAGGCGGGCGTCAGCACTGCCCGGCATCCTAAAATAATTTAAAGAAAATAAAAGTTAAAAGCCTCAAGCCCCCAAACCTACTTCTAAATATTAATTAAATGGATGAAGTTTAAGTTACTGCTAGAGATTGTTTCCATAGCAATGTTGCTACAACAAAAACACAAATCATTTAAAGCAACTGAATTATAATGGCGCCAATTCTAAGAAGACATTACAAACTAGTTTAATTGAAAATTGCATGCGGATACCATTTAAGTGCTGTAGGGGAACTTGGTTTGGGATATTGTGTGAATTCTTAGTGTGTGTTTTCTATTTATAGAACGAAAAGATCACAGGAAGACCTGATTCCTTTCTATACCCATGCTTTCATTTATAGTGACATTTTAATTTATATTTTATATTGTATTTTGAATTTATATTTTAATTATGTTTCTGATGTTTATCCATCATCACAGTTATATACTGTCAAAGAACTGCTACCCTCCCCTGTTAAGGATCTAAGATGCAGAATTGTTTCCTGAGACAGAAAATGGCTCCTTCTTTTCTAAGTTCCTCTTACAGAAGGACAAAAGCAATAGACCTGTGACTGGTGTCACGGACAGAGAACAACTGGATAAGATTTGATAACAGCCATATCCTTTGGTTCCTCTGTATAATCCCAGTTGATGTCAAAACCATCAGTTACAGACTAATAAGACAGCATTTTAGACTCTTGAAATATAAAGTATAAAATTAACAATATAAGTAAAGTCGCATTTAAATCAAGCTGTCTACAAAGAAGAAGCATGCTATACTCTGTCCCTAAAATAAATTGCTTTGTAATTTGAACTTGAAGCTGAGGGTCTAGCAGTTGATGGCATGCCTAGTGTGTGTTAACATCTCTGCCACTACAGTAATGGTGCACACACAAGCGTGGGTGCAGGGGGATTAAAGATTCAAGTTCATCCTCGGTTGCAAAATGAATTTGAGACCTTGTCTCAAAAAAGGAAAGTGTACTGCATTCCTCACTGATGATTGTGGTTATTGTATGTGTATTACATATGTAGACAGAGACAGGTATATTCATAGCTGCTTTCGCTTTGCCACGGAGCTCTGACGCAGCCCTCAAGCCTGGAGTGAGAAGAGTTTTGGGGGCTCAGTTCACCTGCAGAATAGAATAGTTGCCACTGTCTTCAAGGGCACAGCCCTATAAAGCCCCAAGGTGACAAACTTATAAATTTGTGGTTATTCCAAGAAACCTCTCAGTAGCTCACTACTGGCTTTGCCAAAACACCAGACGCACTCCACATTCCACGGGTACACTTTCCAGATCCTCATCCTGTATTTACAAAGAAAACCTGTCCAAAACTTATTCCAGATTCCAGTTCAAGAGCCAGTCCTCAAAATTCCACCCCTAACTTTACTAGGGAGATTTTAGTCCAGTGTACTTAGGTCAGATGTCCCAGTAATAAGCTGACAGTGTCAGGTAAAGACCATCATTGACACTGGGATGCATCCCTGATATACACTGCATAGTGTAGTAGGAGGCTCCTTGTTCGCTTCCGGCTGCCCAGACCACAAAATAATCACTCAGAAACTATATTATCTAAATCACTGCTTGGCTGATTGCTTAATATTTCTGGTTAACACATGTCTTAAATTAGCCCATTTCTATTATTTTCTATTTTACCACGAGTCTTATGGCCTACTGGCAAGGTTTCTGTGTGTCTGTCTCCAGTGGTGGCTACATTGCTTCTCCCTGACTCCACCTTCTTTCTCCCAGCATTCAGTTTAGTTTTCCTGCCTAGCTCTACTCTGCCCTATCACAGGCCGAAAAAGTGCCTTTATTCATTTACCAATAAAAGCAACACATATAGAGAAGTACTTTCCACACCATCTCTCCTTTTCTGTCTAAATAAAAAGGAAGGTTTTAACTTTAACATAGTAAAATTACATATTACAAAACAGGTATCAAGAAAGAATTAAAGTTATAATATTTATTTATTTATTGTTTTTCTTTTTTATTGATTTTATTGAGCTCTACATATTTCTCTGCTCCCCTCTCTGCCTCTCCCCTCCCCTTCTACCCTCTCCCATGGTCCCCAAGCTCCCAATTTACTCAGGAGATCTTGTCATTTTCTACTTCCCATATGGATTAGATCCATCTATCTCTCTCTTAGGATCCTCATTGTTGTGTAGGTTCTCTGGGATTGTGATTTGTAGGCTGGTTTTCTTTGCTTTATGTTTAAAAACCACTTATGAGTGAGTACATATGATAATTGTCTTTCTGGGTCTGGGTTACCTCACTCAATATGATGTTTTCTAGCTCCATCCATTTGCCTGCAAATTTCAAGATGTCATTATTTTTTTCTGCTCTGTAGTACTCAATTGTGTAAATGTACCACATTTTCCTTATTCATTCTTCGATAGAGGGGCATTTAGGTTGTTTCCAGGTTCTGGCTATGACAAACAATGCTGCTATGACCATAGCTGAGTACATATCCTGTGGCACGATTGAGCATCCTTTGGATATATACCCAAAAGTGGTATTTCTGGGTCTTGAGGAAGGTTGTTTCCTAATTTTCTGAGAAATTGCCACACTGACAGTCAAAGGGGCTGTACCAGCTTGCATTCTCACCAGCAATGCAGGAGTGTTCCCTTTCCCCACATCCTCTCCAGCATAAGTTGTCATCAGTGTTTTTGATCTTGGTCATTCTTACAGTTGTAAGATGGAATCTCAGAGTTGTTTTGATTTGCATTTCTCTGATGGCTAAGGATGTTGAGCATTTCCTTAAGTGTCTTTCAGCCATTTTAGATTCCTCTGTTGAGAGTTCTCTGTTTAGGTCTGTACTCCATCTTTTATTGGATTATTTGTTCTTTTGATAACCAATTTCTTGAGTTCTTTGTATATTATTTTTGAGATCAGACCTCTGTCTGATGTGGGGTTGGTGAAGATCTTTTCCCATTGTGTATGCTGTCATTTTGTCTTGTTAACCATGTCCTTTACAGAAGCTTTTCAGTTTCAGGAGATCTCATTTATTAATTGTTTCTCACAGTGTCTGTGCTACTGGGGTTATATTTTGGAAGTGGTCTCTTGTGCCAATGCGTTCAAGTGTACTTCCCCCTTTCTCTTCTATGAGATTCAGTGTGGCTGGCTTTTTGTTGAGGCCTTTGATCCATTTGGACTTTGAGTTTTGTGCATGGTGAAAGATATGGATCTATTTTCATTCTTCTACATATTGATATCCAGTTATGCCAGCACCATTTCTTAAATATGCTTTCTTTTTTCCATTTGATATTTTGTGCTTGTCAACAGTTACAAAATTTTTATATCTACTTGTCTTTTATCATAACTAAAGAAAACTATAATTATTACTATCTATTCTTCAACTCCATCAAAAATTCCAAAAGGATATAATATTACATAAGTTAACAGGCATTGTAAGCAACTTTTAAAACTCGAGAAATGACAGAGACATCTCGCTGCCTGGACAGTCACCCAAAGTTCTGTATCATTGGAGCATCCATCTTCACCTTACAGGGCCATAATATCTATCAGACTTTTCCATAAAGCAGGAAATCCAAAGATCTGTTCTGCATTGTAATGGCGAAGTCCATCAGTTGCTTTCTTCTGTGTCCTGCAGAAGGTCTGGTAGACTCTTTCATGAAGTAGGAACCTTGAAGCATCATCTCACCTTTAGGAAAGTTCAGCAATCATTTCTCTGTGGGTCCTGCATGTCCAGTTAAGCAGTCAAGTCAAGAGCAGTTTCTTGCCCAAATGGCTAACAAACTCCTTAAGGAGCCTCTTTGATGCCCATCTTCCTCTTGAAGTAGATTGGTGCTGCCAGGAGCAGATGTGTCTCATGTCATGAAAAGTCATAAGTTTTTTAAACATTTTAAATGCCATGTTCTGTGGTTTTTGAAAGATCTAAAGACTATCTATCTGAAATACATCTCTGTACAACTAGAAAAACTAACTAACATGACTACAAGCTTGACTATTATAGATGACTCTCTATTAACCTATATTTCTTACCAAGGCAAATTATTGATCTCTATATCAACATAGGCTTTGACACATATATAATTTCATGTGTCCACAATTATAATAAAAAGAAATCCCACACTAGCTCAGAATTGAGAAAGAGATGGTTATTTATTTAGGGGTAAACTCACAAATCAGAATTCTCTGCTTGAACGGAGAACAGAGGTTGAATCCAACAATCTGAAAGAGCAGCCGGGGAAGAAGGAGGGATGCAGGCTCTGCATCTGCATATATAGTATAAGAGGCCACACCCCAGTAGGCAGGTAACCTCAAGCTATAAGACTTCCTACAGCAATAATATTGTAGAGGATAGTTCTTCAGCCCTAAACATGTTCTTCCTTCCTCTTAGCCATGTCAATCACTCATTACGTTTTTTTCCCCATGGAGATTTTGCCCTTTATAGAGTGTTATAGACATGATATACTCTACACAGCCTTTTCAGATTGGCTTAGATTTCTCAGTGCCTTTATAACTCATGTCTTTTAGGTGCTGAGTAATATTCCATATGAATGTACCTCAGTTGGTTTGTTCATTTACTTGATAAAGGTCAGTCTGGTTGTCTCCAAGCTATGGCAATTACTGATAAAAGTATTATAAATGTTCCTCTGTGGGTGTTGTGTGGAATTAAGTTTTGGATTTTTAACTTATTTTATTTATCTATTTTTCATTTTAAAAAGATTTATTTACTTTATTTTATCTGTATGAGTGCTTTCCCTGCATATGTCTATATGAACTACCTGTGTGCCTGGTGCCATTGGATGCCAGATGAGGATAACAGATCGCCTGCCATTGGGGTCACCGATGATTGTAAGCTGCCATGTGGGTGCTAGCAACTAAGTCCAGTCCTCTGCAGGAGCAACAAGTGCTCTTAATTTCTCAAATACTTCTCCAGCTCCTGAGTTTATTTTACTGTTTCCTTCTGTGTCTCTATGTAGGCACATGTGTGCCTGCATGTGGGTGCCTGTGCCAAGAGAGGGTGCTGGATCTCCTCATGCTGGGATTACAGGTGGCTAGAGTTCTGGAGTTTGGTCTTCAGGAAGAGCGGCAAGCTCTGAATCACTAGGCATCTCTCCAGCCCCTGGAATCAAGTTTTAAACCATTTGTGCAAACATCAAGAACTCTTCCTGGGTGCACAATGAGATGTAGGATGGTGTGCAGGAAGCGTGTATTTAGTTCTGCAAGGACGGCTGTGCTGTCTCCCTTCCCCGTGGCCTCATCGGTGACTGGCAAACTCCACGCTCCTCGTGCTTACTCTGACATTATGTCTCCTGTATTGTGATTGTGGGCCGCTCTGAGAAGTGCATTGTAGAATCGCATTGTTGTCCTAGTCACGTGATGTGGAGTGTGTTCTCCTACGCTTGGCTTCCATCTGTACATCTTCCTTGGCCATGTGTCTGATCAGGCCTTTGGTCTAGTTTTGATTCAAGGCATCCTTTTTGTTGTTGACTTATAGGCGCTCTTTTTAGATGCGAGTTAATAACCCTTTGCCAACATGTCCTTTGCAAATGTTTTCTCTTGGTCTTAGCGTTTTCTTCTCAACCTTCTAAAGCCATTAATCCCAAAATAGACATGTGCTGCTGTAAAAGGCTGAGGTGGATCCTTGCCATGCCACTGTTAGTTGTGTGCTTCTACAATTCTTTGTGCCAATTTTTTTTAATTTGTGTATATGTGGTGTGGGACAATGGTCTCTATTCTGTCTATTATATTTTAAATAAACACTGATTGGCCAGTAGCCAGGCAGGAAGTATAGGCGGGACAACCAGACAGGAAGTAGAGGTGGGTCAATGAGAACAGGAGAATTCTGGGAAGAGGAAAGCTTGGTCAGCAGTCATGACCCAGCTACAGAAGAAGTAAGACTGACTCGCTGAATAAGGTACTGAGCCACATGGCTAGCATAGACAAGAATAATGGGCTAATATAAGTTATAAGAGTTAATAAGAAGCTGAGCTAATGGGCCAATCAGTTTATAACTTATGTAGACCTCTGTGTGATTTCTTTGGGACTTAAAAATTGTGGGAACCAGGCAGAACAGAAACCCTGATAATATATATGTGCATGTGCACCAGAGGACAACATTGAGTGTCATTTCTTGGGACCTGCATTTTGAGACAGGATCTCTCACTATGACCAACTTGCCTAATCAGCTAAGCTGGCTAACCAACGAGCCCTGTGGATTCACCTGTCTCTGCCTTCCTGGAACTGGGAATACAAACATGCCCACCATGCCCAACTTTTACATGAGTTCCGAGGCTAAAACTTAGTCCTATGCTTGTTCAGCAAATACTTGACTGACTGACTAAACCATCTCCTCGTCCACAAACCAATTCTTTAGCTGTCATGTTTTTTGTTTGGTTTGTTTTTTTTGTTTGTTTGTTTGTTTTGTAAGAGAAGGTCTCATGTCTGGCTTATTTCATGAAGCATCCAACAGCTCTCTGAGTATATGAGTGATTGGATGACAAAACAGACATTGGATTGGATTTGCCAACATTTTCCGAAGCATATTTTAATATTGAACATGAGTGCGACACTTTTGAGAACAGTGACTGATCTTGTTTGAACACTGCCTTAGCCAGTGTGCTACACTGGTGGGGACCTAGACCTCTCCCGGACCTTCAGCCTGGGTGATAACAGCATTTGAGCCATGCTGTTCTATGTCCACTCATCTACATTTTCAAGGAAATGTGGAAATTATTTGTTAAAGTAAATGATAAGGAAAACATCTTCATTTGATTCTAGAATTAAATATCTTCTGCGATATTCATGTGCTAATTGACTGATCGGCAAATGTCACTGTGATAAAACATGACCAGAAGGGACTTACAGAAAAAAGACTTTATATGGTTCCTGAGAGAAGAGTTCACAATGGTGAAGAAGGCACGGCAGCAGGTGGTCAGAACTGAGAGATCACATCTTCATCCTCTTCATCCACATGTCTGAAGCTGGTGTGGGGGAGGGAGACAAAGACAGACAGAGACACAGGCAAATATCAGAAAGCTGGGGCCAGGATATAAGACTTCTGAAACCCGCCCCCCATCACCACCATCACATTACCCCTGCAGCCCCAGTGATACACTTTCTCCAGAAAGGCTATATCTCCTAAAAGCTCTATAATCTCCCCCAAACAGCTCTATAATCTCCCCTAACTGGGGACCAAATATTTAATTCTTTGAGCCTACAGGAGGTATATTTTCATTCAGACTTTCCACAAAAGCCAATATGTCTTTTGTCTAACCTATAAAGAGTTTCTATTCTACATTATGAATACTTGACTTCAGATATAATATTTGATATGTTTACACAGTGTTTGAACTTCGTCAGCCACCACTTTGGTGTGACTTGGATTTCAGTAGATGGGACCTGGGTCTGAGCCTCATGAGCAGGGTACCCTAAACGCTGTGATGTTTCATGCCCCAGGAGCCCAGAGAGCCTCTCTCAGCTGTAAAGTGCGGTGAGATTGCTGTGAAGCTGCCCTTGGATTCTAATCAAGATGAACTTGAAAGGTGAACATTATAAGTGGTAGAAATTATTTATAATTTGGTAATAAAAGTTTATATCTAACACTCCAGATTTCATACGTCTGCTCTGTGCTGGCTCTGGGTTATAAAACAATTGTAGTTGCCTTTACGTTTGGCCTTATAAGAAAGGTCATAAATTAGAATGATAGCATTCGTCCTCTTTCTGAGCTCAGAAAATTTCCATATTGACATCTTCACCTCAAACATAAATGGTTACCCAACTACAAAGAAAAGAGTTGCGCTGAGCCTTATGAATTATAGTTTTTGTTGGAAATCTGTGTACACACGCCTGCAGTAGTGCTTTCCAACTTCAGGAAAGCTGGCTTGACCATAGTGGAGCTAATTCAAAGTGCATGGGCAACTTAAATAAATAAAGAACAGCATATAAAACTTGGGGATATTTTAGATGTCAGCAAAAGTTTGCTAGGGTATGCAATTACTTTAACTCTTAAAATGCATTTTTATGTCTTCAAGGATTTTTCCCCTTCCAGAATATCTCTACCTCATTACTTAAAAATAAGCTTGCATTCAGTTTCAAATGTTTTTTTATAATGTGGTTTTAACTGAAAATGTGACAGTCTGGGTTTTCTCCCCTCTACAGAAAAAATACACAGCACATTCTATTATGACATATAATGACTAAGTTCTTCCCAAGATATTGATGAATTGGACCAATGCTTTATGTTTAGACTTTCAAAAACTGTTTATAGGAAAACCCAGATGTCCTTAATTTTCCAGTGTGGAATATTAAATCCATATGATTTGCCGGTGTAGGTCACTTTCACCATCCTGTCGGTGTGCTTAGAATATAGTGAACTGTAAACAAGCAGGGTCAAGTTTTAGAACAATCACACTGGCCTAGACTTTCATCCGCAGAGAACAGAGATTGTTAGTTCTTGGTTACTTTCAGCATTAGAACTCTTTCCCATAGAGGAATCAATAGAGCTAGAAATTACTAATGAGTTAGCATGGCTTAGTCCATGAGGGCTGCTGTAGCAATATACCCTAGACTGGGCAGACTGGGCAAATCACAAACAACAGAAATGCAATCCTCACTGTTTTCAAGACTAGGAAGCCCACGGCAAAGGTACCAACAGTCTTGTTCTCTGCGTCTTTGACGGCACCTTCTGAATTCATTTTCATAAGGAGAAAGTGGCAAGGGAACTGACTCCAGCCACTTATATAAAGACACAGATCCAGTCGTGAGGACCTGTGACTTCACACAGATCCAGACGGTCCTGGGATGTGGATAATTGGGATTGCAACAAGCCAGTAAGCAGAGTCCTCCATTGTATCTGTTTTAGTTTCTGCCTCCAGCTCCTGTCCTGAGTTCCTGCCCTCAGTGATGGATGTCCAGAAGTGTAAGTCAAATAAACCCTGTTCTTCCTAAGTTGCTTTTGGTCATGATCTTTATTAGAGCAATAGAAATCCAGCTAGAATAACAGCCCAGCCTGGCCTCAATCGTACCTCTTCAATGCTGGAGTTACAAATGGGGCCACCACACCTAGCTGTCCATTCTAATATTATCATGCTGTGTGTTAGGTTCCAACATATAGATTATTACCATCCTTCAGACTCTAATAAAGCAGAACCTAAAAACAAAAACAAAACAACACAACAACAATCCATATCTGTTGTTCCCTTAAGAGCTCAAGGGAAAAAAAATGGTGCATTTGTTTCTCTTTTGACAAAAGGTGCTTCAGCATCTGGACATGGTTCTAGCAACTTCCCAAACACAGAGAAGATGAAGGGAGTCTCACGAGAACAACATTGTCCATGCAGAGCTGGAAGCAGGCACACCTGTAGTCTCAGGTACCTGGAAGGCTAGGCCAAGAGATAGCTTAAGCCCCAGAGTTCAAAATCAGCTTGAGAAACACAGTGAAAACCTCATCTAAAGAAATACTGAAGCAGTAACATTAAAAAGAGGATTGGGAACCGAACAACTTCCTTCATGAATTCTAACTAGAAGTAAAATAACGAGATGTATGCCTTGAAAGTCTTCTGTATGTAGCCAGATGAGAAGACTCTTGGTTGCCTTCGGTTGGAAGGGACAAGACCCGCTGACTCCTGCTAAAGACCCGGACAGCTTGTAGATGACACAGAGTGTGGGGAGGACAGACAGCTTCCGGTTTAGTCAGTGATCAGGATAGATGCTGCTGGGTGAATTTCATCTCAGTGTTCGTGTCAGGTACCAAGCCACTGGTCCTGCCCAGGTACCAGTCCAGGCACTGGCTAGGTTAGGCTCCATCGTTTTCGGATTGCAACCTGTTCCTTTGGAAAACATTTGCCTATTTTCTTTCTGCTTGGCAAATAAAAGGTGCTTCTAGATATAAACTGGTGAATAAATGACTAAATGAACAAGCCCTCAACTGGTCCCAGGGTGAGATTCTCTGAGTATCACTGACATAGTGATATCAAGTGAAATATGAAGGAAAATGATGTCCGTTAGTGGGTCCTAGAGGAATTAGACTGTAAGCGCTCCTTGAACTTTACCCTCTCAACCCCAGTCATACACAATTAATTAATAGATACTTCTCCGCCAGTGATTAAGTACCTAAAACTGATGACTACAGCCCAAGTCTAACGTCTCCATCTATTTCTCTTTAGGAGCAGGAAATACGCTAGATCCTTCAAGGACAGAATCACTCTCCAAAGGACACCCCAGTTCAGTAAAGTAACTGACAGAGGGCGAGGGAGATAGCCCACAGGTAAACTGAAACCGGGAGGACCTGCCTTTGGGTCCCCAGTGCCTATGTGAGAAAAAGGGCAGGGGCGGCTGTCAGTGCTGGCGAGGCAGAGACAGGATGAACCAGAGCTCTCTCTCTGGCCAGTCTAGCCAACTGGTGAACTCCAGCTTCAGTGAGAGCTGTCTCGAAATATGTAAGTGGAGAAGAGATTGAGAAAGATCCTTGGTATCTATTTCTGATCGCCAGCTGCATATATACATGCACGCGCATACACACACACAGCATGTATGCATATCTTGATATTCATGCACATGACACACACATACATGTACAAAAAAGTTAACTGTGCATTAGGCGTTAAGGAAGACTAGAGTGTTAGGTATACCACCCACCCCAAAATAACTCAAGCTACTCTAGTGCAACCTATTGTGAGAACAACCCAACTGTATATTTATAAACATTCAAAATTCAAGAAAAAACAGATTCTGAAAGAACTCTAAAGAAAATTGCTGCTCCCTCAAAAAAAAAAAAAAAAAAGAAAGTAAGAAAGAAAGTGGATTTTATTTTCTTAGACTGTGTCTAGGTATTTAAATAAAACTTTATTAGGCTTCACTAGTTGGGGTGGAGCTCAGGAAAGCTCTGTTTTCTCTTTGATGTCCTTACAGTCCTCACCCACTGCTGATGTTTCATTGACCCAGTGTACCCAGCTTTGGTATTGCCTGACGAAGCACAAAGGCCTGAACTCCACTCGAAGCTCACAAGAGCCATGAGAAGGAGTGGGTACTTTTCCTAGGCATAGGTGCTGAACAAAACAGGGGCTGAGATGATTTACATCCCTTGACTGTTTTCCAGCTTTTTTGTGAACAGACACATAAATAAATGCAACTTTAAAGTAAAATATAAAAGGGTAAGCCCCAACAATCCCAGTTTGGGGATTTGTTGTTTTAACTTGGGCACAGTGACTGCACCTTAATAGACTGCTCTTTCAGACAGCAATTGGGACTCTGCAGGTACAAGAGCCCTGCCTTGGAAATTCTGTTCCTGCAGGCATTGGCTCTGCCACTTCCACTAAAAGTAGCTTTAATTAAATCTGTATTGTTCTACTTATAAATAAGGCTTGGGATTCAAAGGCTGGGGTGGAAACCTGCTAGCTCAGAGGTTGAGTAACACTTAGGTAACCTCCTCTTCTTGCTGTTGTCTTCTGTAGGAGGAAGCCACTTGTTCGTCCCGGCTGCCCAGAACCAAAATAACCACACAGAAACTGTATTAATTAAATCACTGCTTGGCCCATTAGCTCTAGCTTCTTATTGGCTAACTCTTACATTAATTTAACCCATTTCTATTAATCTGTGTATCATCATGAGGTTGTAACCTACCAGCAAAGTTTTAGCATGTCTATCTCCGGCAGCTCCATGGCATCTCTCCTCCTTCCTTCTCCCAGCATTCAGTCTAGTTTCCTCCACCCACCTAAGTTCTGCCCTACCATCAGGCCGAGGCAGTTTCTTTATTCATTAACCAATAAAAGCAACACATAGACAGAAGGAACTCCCACACCAGTCTTCCACTCTGCCAAACAAAAAGAGCCATGCCACTCTAAATCCCTCCTGGCTACTTCCAGTGCATGTCTCTCTTTCTCCCAGATGTCCTCTGATGCTCTGTGATCACTTTCTGTTAACTGGTTGCTAACTCAGCCTCCTGACTTAAGGTTAATTTTAATTAATGTAAGCATAAACTTGGGGTTCACAGTGTGATCGAATATCCCCAACAGGGATTACCCAAAACAACTGAAGTCAAACTGTTTATGAAATGTTTTCTTTTATACTTACTACTTTAAAATAGTGAGGACATGCAGTCAACCTAAGTATACATCATTACAAGAATGAACCACAAGACATGTTTACTGTAATGCTATTCAACTTCAAAGAAGGAAGCACACAGCAACATAGATAAGATATCATAAGATTCCTTGTGAAGTTAGGTAGTCACCAAGAACACGGCCCTTTCTTTCTCTTTTCCATAGTCTCACTTACAGCATCTAAAGGAGAAACAACCCACAAACCCAAACAATGGTTGTCAGGAGTTGGGGAAAGAGCTGATGGGTGGTGGTTGTTCAGGAAGAAGAAAGTTTCTCTTGATTGAGATGGATTCTAGAGGTCTGCCGAGAACATTGTGTGTGAACCTATTGATGGGTTACATCGTAGGTTGTTTGTGTGCACAGGTATGTACTAGCTATCATAAGAACAATGAAGTTATAAGAATGACAATAATAATGAATGCTGAATGCTTTCTGAGAGGGAAGGAAGGTCATGGACTCTATTTTACTCAGTTTTAATGTTCTACATATTTATTACCCAAAATATTTGGGCCACTCATTACCACCCTTAAAAGGTCTCTCTCTCTCTCTCTCTCTCTCTCTCTCTCTCTCTCTCTCTCTCTCTCTCTCACACACACACACACACACACACACACACACATATAACACACTCACAGGCACACACACACACACACACACACATTTAGGATGCTGGCAGCTGTGGTCAAGGCAAGGGCACCAAGGACTTTTGAAATAAATATGCCTGGGATTATTACTAAGAATGCAATCCAATCAAATAACAGAGATGATTTATTGTTTTTATTAATACTGTTAAAAATTTATTTATTTACTCATGTTGAGGTTTGAACCCAGGGCTTTTCCTATGCTGTTCAGGTACCCCACCACTGAGTTACACTCCCATAACACACCACTGAGTTCCACTCCCATAATCCACCACTGAGTTCCACTCCCATAATCCACCACTGAGTTCCACTCCCATAACACACCACTGAGTTCCACTCCCATAATCCACCACTGAGTTCCACTCCCATAATCCACCACTGAGTTCCACTCCCATAATCCACCACTGAGTTCCACT
>NC_022011.1:1606718-1621467 GCF_000317375.1 Microtus ochrogaster
CACCACTGAGTTCCACTCCCATAATCCACCACTGAGTTCCACTCCCATAATCCACCACAGAGTTACACTTCCATAACCCACCACTGAGTTTCACGCCCAGCTCCCGTGTTAGTCCTTCATTCCCCTCACTGCAGATGTGAGCATGCTTCATCCACAGACATGACTTGAAGGGCTGGCTTTCCAGAGATTTGTGTATTAGCTCACATCCTGTTCTTCCCAACAAACGTGCATCTCCCTGCTCTTCCAACACATCTGGATTCCAGTCAATAGGTGTGCCCAGCCCGGAAAAAGTGGCAGTTTATTAGTTATGTGTTTGAGCTGAAGATGATCAAGAACTGAGAGTTAGTGAGAAAGGTTCATTACTCTAAAGCAATAGGCAAGTTTTAATGAGGTGTAGTCGTCCCTTTTTAAAAGTTTCGTTTGGCCCAGGTGGTGGGGTGCACGCCTTTAATCCCAGCACTTGGAGGCAGAGACAGTAAGTTCAAGGCCAGCCTGGTCTACAGACCGAGTTCCAGGAAATAAAGTTTCAATTGTGTATATCATAAAAGTATGGCAAATCTTCTGTAAATAAGCAGGAGGAAATAATAATTTTTTAAAAAATCTCAAAATTTGCATCATTTCACCACTCCCAGAAAAACAGTGTTTCAGGGTGGAGCCATTCCCTTTATGTGTCTCTTAATTCTTACACTGCATCTTACACACTGTTCTATATATTAATTTTCTTTATTATAATTTATAAAAATCTTTACATGTTTGACTATGAGATCATTTTCATAGCAGCATAATACTCCACAGAAACTTAACTTCTTTATTATTATACAATCATGTATTTTTATTTACACCAGTCATAACAACATGTACTTAAATGTATAGGCATGTGAACATTCTGCCTAGATATCTGCACACATATATACATACACAGATATACAGATATAGAAAATTCTCATCTGAGTATTTGCTTAGACAAAGCCCTGATGTAGAATCACCGTTTTCAGGGATTATATTTGTGGTGGTGTGGCTGGAACCCGGGCTTTAGTATGCTTGCCCAACCCTCTACCACTGAGTTCCATTCCTAGAGATCTGCACACTCTCAAATGTCAGTTCTGCTTTGGGTGGCACTGTGGGAAACGGCTTCATGACAAGTGAGGAAGCAGCTCCTTTAAAGCATAGCCTCCTTGGTAAAGATCGCTTTTCCATCGACCGTTGTGGAGTAGAAACTCCTACAATACAAGGACAGGGCTGATTCACGGTCACCCCCAAACACCTTGCCACAGGCCTAACCCCAAGTATTCTGAATATCTGGAAACCTGTATATTTGGATTTTTAAAGAATATTTATTTACTTCTTTAGCATGCCCAGGTGTGTGTGTGTGTGTGTGTGTGTGTGTGCGCGCGCGCGTGTGTGTGAGCACCTGTGGCATGACATGTTTACAGAAGCCAGGGGACAACTGTGGCCATCAGTTCTTTCCTTCCACCTTTATGTTTGTTCCAAGGACTGAACTCAGGTCATCAGACTTGGCCGCAAGCACCTTTACCTGCTGAGCCATCTTCCCTGTCCTCCCTCTTTGTTTTAGGGGACACTGAATTGAACTGTACATGTTTCAGACTTTACAGAACCTGGAATTCTTTGTACAGCATTCAGGAAGCACTTGCTAGTTGACAGGTTTTTCTCTGAGCACATTTTACGGGTCTAAAGCAATTTAACCCCATCTAAACCCTGTGAAGTTATGATCATGATCATCACCAAGTTGTAAATGACTGAGATCAGACAAGTAACCTGCCAAAAGTCACGTGGCTAATGCATTGCAGATCCAGAATTTGTACCCAGGATTTCCTGATCACTAGTGCAGAGCTGTGACTGTAAACTTGTGTTCTGTAGCAGTTGGGGGTCAGATACTTCTTTGCCCCTGTCACCTGTTGCATTTACAGTTGCCGTGTGAAATAGCAGTACTTTATCACCTTCGAGTGTCTGTGCAACTTTAAATAGGCCTGGATTTTCTGGCCCAGGGTCTCTCAAAAGGCTGCAGTCAGATGGTGGCTAAATTTGAATCAACCACAGATGTGTGTAGTTGGGGTGTGGGTGAACCCCCGTGTGTGTGTCTGTATGTCTCTGTGTCTATGTGTGTGTGTGTGTGTGTGTGTGTGTATGTGTCTCTGTGTGTGTTTGCTCACAAAGTCACCCTGCACAGTCTCCCTACATAGGCTATCTGTGCTTCTGCATAGCACAGCTGCCTCAGCAAGCAACTAACATGGGAGTTGTGGACTTTCTGGCATGGATGCTCCCACAAACAAGTTGGTATTCTTCTATGACCCACCCACAGAAGCCACATGTGGCCTTTCTGCCATCTTCTATTGGTCAAGATGGTCACAAATCATCTCCAGTTTCATTTGGAAGAGGAGCAAATTGCAATATACCTTGTTGCTGCCTGCTTTGAGAAATACTGCCTACTGCATAACTAATTTCTGTAGCCCATGGAAAGCTTTAAAACTCATTTTTTTAATGCCATGGAGCTGATCACATGTTCACTGATTCATTTCAGTTTGTCAACAGCCTGCTTTTCTGATTGATAGGATGTACGCAAGGAATGACACATTGGCAGCATGTATTCACAGGACAGTGCTGTAGCTTAGGGCCCTGGGACAAAATGAACCCAGCAGCCTGTATGTAAATGGAGCCCAGGCCCCTGGCCTCTACGTTCAAGATTCTCAAGTTATCTGTAGAGTTTCGAAACATCCTCTGTTTCTAAAACAAAACAAAAACAAAAAACTCCTTATTGAACAGCAGGTTTTAGTGCACTGAGAACCTAGAGGCTGTGCTGCTGACTGTGGCAGAGCCGGGGTCCCTCCTTTGGGCCACTGCTGTGTAGTCGAGTCCTTTGGCAGCTGGCCAGGAGTGCCGGGCTTGAGCACATCGTGATGTAGGACACCTGCTGCAGGGGTCTTCCCTTTTAGCTCGGATTTTCTTTACTACAGAAGGCTATTCACAAAGATGTTTGGAGGTGAGCATCCTACTCACCTTTGCTATAGGCAGAAAAGGTAGTGGTCCCCAAAAGAGAAATGTTTGGAGTGATTGCATTGCTCCTTTGTGGCCTTGGGGATGCTGTATATCTTTCGGTTGGTTGGTTTCTTTTGTACATCTTGTCATTTGTTTGTAACTGGTGGAGTCCCAGAACTCTGCATGCAGAGTATGTTCTAAGCTCCAGCCGTTGTCACCACTACCTTTAGCATCTAACTGGTCTCAAGGGGTTGAGGGCTCAGTAACCACTCCTGTGCTTTACCCCTACTTCCGGGGTCTCAGAGCACCTCTGTGCTGGTCTCTTCAATGTGCAGTCATCACTATGACTTCAAAATGTAGGGGTGACCAATGAAAGCATTTCCTGCTGCTTTCCTGGGGTACCCAGCACAGCTAGCCTCACAAGCTTTCTAGCCCCAAGCCGAACTCTGAAACTCCAGAGACTAGGGCTGCCTGGCCGGAGGATCGCTAAGTCATGGACTCTCCTGAGTGCTGGGCAGATTTGATGTTTAGGATGGGAATGTGATTTGGTTTTGAATTTGTGGTTCAGCTGGTCCAGGCTCCCTGTAGATAATTTCCAGGGTGATGATTTCTGAAGTGCCATTTCCCACCATCAGCTCCCACTCAGTATTATTGTCTGACATTGCTAACTTCTGTAACATGATCTACATTTTCTAAGATGGGGAGATGTAATCGCCTCGACGGGTCACCAGTCTAGGGTTAGTGAACCCGTCTGGCAGGTCAGTTATTCCAGGGTCCCTGTTCAGGCGCCACTGTAATTGCCTCGACGGGTCACCAGTCTAGGGTTAGTGAACCCGTCTGGCAGGTCAGTTATTCCAGGGTCCCGGAGAGGCGCTATCTGGAAGATAAATGGGCTAGAAAAGAGGAAGGAGGCCAAGCTGGGATTCCTGTCAAAGCCTCAGTTTATTAGAGAAGGGGTACAACTTATATAGGGTATGGAGTTGGGGGGTGGGCACAGGGGTCTGAGCTCTTGCCACGTGGTTCATGTTGGTCACGTGGTCCGTGTTGGTCACGTAGGCAGGGGTTATCTTCGGTCAGGTCACTGCAGGCCAAGAAGTCACAAGTTGCCACACCTAGTTCCCTAGGTAGTTTGGAATGTGGGGTGGGTTCTGCAAACCGATAGCTCTCCAGATAGCTCTCCATCAGCAAATTTGGGTGTGGGGTAGGCTCTGTCAATAGAACAATTCCTAACATAATTAGGGGTGTGAGGTTCTCTGCAGACTCCCCTAGGGTGATGGTTTCTGCAATGATTTTAGGAGAAAAATGGCTCCTAACAGGGAGATGGAGGCTGAACATCCTCTTGAGAACATCCTACTTTTTTGGCCTAGACAGATGATTGTCCCAAATTCCTCATCTTGCCAAGAGGACTTTTTGCTTTGAGGGAAGTACAGAGCTGGTTACTGTTCTTCATTTCACGGGCAGGAATTCTCCGTTGGTGTTGGTGGTGACCCTCCTCACCTGGGCTGTTTCTTCCAATGAGACAGGCCTGGAGCAGGTCCTATCAGGCAAGGCTGTCGAAGGGACAGACAGTCCCTCACACACAGCAACAGGGGCATGCCTGAGCTCCAGTTATCTCGGGAGAGAGTTTGCCATTTTTGTTCTTGGTAATTAGATGGCTGGTTGTAGATCCAAGCCATTTTGGGCCCCTGTGAGTGTGACTCTTCAGGTTTGAATTAATCCATCAAGCCATTTTGGGCCCCTGTGAGTGTGACTCGTCAGGTTTGAATTAATCCATTAATCCGTTTGTGGCTTTCTACCCAAGAGCCAAATGGCCTGTCCTAACTAAAGGGCAGACAAACACCATCCATACAGCTACTTCACAGTTTACCTTGGAAACATTCTAATGGCCAGTTTACATAGCTCTGTGTCCAAGCAAGACAGGAAGCACTGGGTTGTTCCTATTCATTGTCACAGTGATGCCTCCAGAGATATTTAGATGCCAGCCCTTTCTGACTGTAAAAGAAATTAATCCTGGCCTATGAAAAGTTCTCTGTTGTCAGGTCTAACGGGCAGGATTATCTGAACCTTTTGAGTCCTTAGAAAGTCAGATGCCGAGCACAGCTGGGCTGCTTTGCTCTCCCTTCGAGACTCGTCTTCAATAACCCCCTTTGATCCTGGGGGCCTCTTTCAGTGACGAAAATAAGAGCATATGAAACCTGATGTATCCTTGCAAGCTCCCAGGTCAGAGCAAACTTCTAACAAGTTCCTAATGGCCCCACTGAGGAGTTCTGGCTTTCTTCACAGGTGGGCACAAGGCTATTGGAGGGTTCACTTGGGTCTTCAGTTCAGAGACATCACAGTTCCACGGACCTCTGGGCCTGTGTTTGTTTGCAAACGGTTCTCAAGCTCATAAATCCATCCATTTACAATTTTTTTCCCAGTAGTTTTTGTGGTTAGATAGGAATTTACCCCCACATTTCCTGGGTCACACTTCTTTTACCTCTGAAACAGGCAGGCCAAACACACTCTAGCCAGGAAGAACGCACTGCTAGGCTTAAAAGAAGGAGTGACCAGAAAGCTATCCCCACACAAAGGCAGCTTCATCTGTGGGCTGAAGGTGAATTGTGGCGTGAGTACTCCGCTGCTTTTCAGACCGGACGGCTCCAGAAGAAGGCTAACACTGCTGGCTGGGCCGCCTGCCTTACTGCAAGGGCGCGGGTGAACTGCATGTCTCATAAATCGGCCTCTGCTTCTGCTTCCCATCTGAGCTATGCCAGCCTGCTCTGTGAAAGCCTGGATTGGAAAAACTTTTTATTTTTTATTTTTAAAGAGAGCTATCTTTTCAAATTGTGCTCATATAACATTCAGCTAAGGCAATGTATATTTATTTCTTCAAGTAATGCTATTGCTTGAAGTCTACCTCTTTGCCTTTGACAGTAAGACAGACCGCTTATCTTCATATTTTCATAATGAAAACTCCCCAAGCTCAGGCTGCTATGGCAGATTTACGGCTTTTGAGCAGGAGAACTGACAGGCATTCTAATACGGAAGGAGATATGATGTCCTTAATGTACAGTGATATCACTGCTAACGAGGGAGAAGCAGCCAGAGCACTTGCAGTCAGCACCGGCTGTCCTGGCTGGGGTGGAAGAGACCTTGTCACCCCAGAAAGGACACAGGTAATGAAGAAAAGGAAACCAAGCCCCAGGTACAAAGACACCAGCTCACTGTGGACGTGCATTAGCTTCAGGAAGTTGACGCTAAAACTGTCTGGACAGAGCTGACCTTGAGAAGGGACAGGGTGAGGCGTGGTACTCTGAGTGTAATTAAAACCCTCCAGGGAACAGGCAAAGGAAAGCTGGGCCGCCTTCTGACCTTCGTCTCTGTCCCCTTTGTCCCACCCCAGAGTGGTCTCAGAACTTAAAGCTGCGAACAGCTACACTGTCATTAGCAGGATGCCCCTATTGTTAGGAAATGCCACACACTCATGTCTTTTATTTGCAAATGAGGCCTTAAAGGTTTAACTTTGTGTGGAGAAAAAGAAATTCTTCGAGGTTGCTTTTCCAACTTCCGTGTACAGACTTGTGACTGAGGGAGAGACACCTTACTGAGAACAATCTGAGAAGCCCTCACTCCGCAGGACTCCTGCATGCGGTGGCTGGAAAGGGTCTTTCAAAGGTTTCAGGAGCATCTTCCACTCTGAGAAAATGGGGCTGTGTGTTGGTAGCAAGGAAAACGGAACACTCAAGATCCACATCGGTTTTCGCCATTCCCATCAACTTCCCCGGAAGCATGAGGGTTAATTTAAGACCTGAGAGGGCTTTTGCCAGCTCTGAGGATAGCCAAGCACTTAAAATTTGCCAGCTCCATTAAATGTACTTCTCCTTAATTAAACGCAGACACATTCAGAGATCCACATGCTCAAAATTAAGTATCAGAGATTTATTGTATAAAGGAGCCAAACAGCAAAGGCAGAGGTCAGAACTGACCAATATGACAAAGGACTATATTTTTTATTATGTTATTATCTAATGAATTTTAATGCACTGAGACAGCGGTTGTGAGCTGGACAGGCTTTTCTGGGCTGCGATCTAATCTGCCACTCTCAAGTTACAGGGTACAGGAAAGTTAGCTATTTCTTTAGGGCTCAGCTTCATTAATTGTAAAAAGGGAAGGTCATTTTACTTCTTTCATGGTAATGAATGAATGAAACCAACAAATAGCAAACCATTCACTGATGTGGGATTCCCCTCTGTATGCTGTGAATATCATTGGTTAATAAAGAAACTGTCTTGGCCTGTGATAGGGCAAAAGCATGGAGGTAGGTGGGGAAAACTAAACAGAATGCTGGGAGAAAGGAGGCAGAGTCAGAAAGAAGCCATGAAGCCACTGGAGACAGATGCACTGAAACTTTGCTGGTAGGCCATGGCCTCGTGGTGATGCACAGGTTAATGGAGATAGGTTAAATTAGATGTTAGAGCTAGCTGATAAGAAACTAGAGCTATTGGGCCAAACAGTGATTTAAATAATACAGTTTCTGTGTGGTTATTTCAGGTCTGAGCAGCTGGCAGCAAACAAGCACCCTCCTTGCAAATATTCACTATTTTGTTCAAAGCATAATTAAGTGAAAAATTAATGTTAGCGTTTTTTTCCCCGACATCTTAGGGAGGCTGCAGTGGTTGTCGCCACTCTCCGAGCTTCATCATGCCGCCCAAGGATGACAAGAAGAAGAAAGATGCCAGAAAGTCAGGCAAAAAAGACAAAGACCCAGTAAATAAGTCTGGTGGCAAGGCCAAAAAGAAGTGGTCCAAAGGCAAAGTTCGGGACAAGCTCAACAATCTAGTCCTGTTTGACAAGGCTACATACGACAAACTCTGTAAGGAAGTTCCCAACTATAAACTTATTACTCCAGCCGTGGTCTCTGAGAGACTGAAGATTCATGGTTCCTTGGCCAGGGCAGCTCTTCGGGAGGCTTATCAAGCTGGTTTCAAAGCACAGAGACCAAGTAATTTACACCAGAAACACAAAGGGTGGAGATGCCCCAGCTGCTGGTGAAAATGCATGAATCAGCTGTACATTTGGAAAAATAAAACTTTATTAAATAAAAAAATTAATGTTAGCAATGTAATATGTAAATTGTTATTATTAAAAATTGATATTCATTTTAGTCACATTTATTACATGTAAAATTGCACTATTTGCAATTAGTGTACAGATAATAGCAAAAATTATTTTCACTCACCATACTAGAAGAAACAGATAATTTAGGCTTATGGCTCCAGCATGGTGGTGGAGTCCAGCATGGTGGGAAAACATGGCAGCAGGCTGCAGGCATGGCAGTCAGAGCAGGAAGCTGAGAGTTCACACCTTCAAATGCAAGCACCAAGTAAGAGATTTAACTGTGATGTACTTCCTGCAGTAAGCCCGCACCCCTAACCCTGACCCAAACAACTGAGGACCAAGGTTCCAATACCAGAGCTCATGGCGCAGACATTTACCATTCAAAGCACCACACATTCCACTGGTGAACATGGATCCATACCACGTAAACTCACTTGAACACACACACGTACACACACATGCACAATGATCAAACAAACAAAAGCCATATCATGAGGGTCATGTATTTTCTTGTCTGATGCATTTGACTTGTGTGGGTATGAAAGTGTGGATATTCAGTCTTGATGCTGTCCACTACCTCTCTTGTCTACCTTTCCGTCCCCTCGAGACTCCAACTCAGTGGTTCCCAGTCTTGATATACATAAGAACATCAGAGGTACTCACTATAAATTCACAAGTTCTGGTGTGGTGACAGGGTCCAGGTATCTGTAGACTCAACAGATAACCCTGATGGAGGTGGCATGCAGACTTAATCGCATCCTGGATCCCTAACGTTACCTGCTCTTGCCTAGTGGATGAGAGGGTGGCCCTTGGGGAAGCTCTGCTCTTCTCTGTTTTATGTGAAGACTTGGATTACCTTCCCTTTAGGAGGTATATTCAGGTTCACGATGATCCAAATTAAGGCTGAGTCAGAAGAGGTAGGTTCTTTTCTTTTTTCTTAGAGCTTTGCTTTGTTTTTAAATTTTATTTATTTATTTCATATACCTGGGTGTTTTGTCTGCATGTATGTCTGTAACATCCCTGGCCAGCAGAGGGTGTTGGATTCCCTGGAACAAGGCTGTGAGCTGCCATGCAGGTGCTGGGAGTCAAACCCTGGTCCTCTGGAGAGCAGCCAGTGATCTTTGTCGCTGAGCCACCTCTCCAGACCTAGTGGGTTTTGTTTTGTTTTCTATACATAGTGTGTGATGGGTGAGTGCCATGGCGTGCATTGGAGGTCAGAGTTGTTCTCCTCGTCCATCGTTTGGATCCTGGGCATCAAACTCAGGTTTGCTGGCTCGGCAGAAAGCTCTCTCCTGCTGGTCCATCTCACTGGCCCAAAGAGGATTCCTTTAGTCATCTCTTGCCGAGGTTCTCAGAAGGAAAGAAAAGATGAAGGGTAACTTCAGTGAGACCATTCACACACAAACTTAGAATGTTAGCACAGTCTTTATGATTGTCTATATGGAAGAGCCTTTGCCTCGTCTTTGGGTTGTGGGTGGACACTAGGTAGTAGGAGAGATGCTTCAGGGTCTGTGGATGAAAGCCAACAGCAGTCTTTGGACACAGGCACTCACTTGTCCTGTGGCTGTGACATAACACCTGGCAAAGGCAACTTCAGGAAGAAAAGGTGCATTTCGGCTCCCAGTTCAAAGGTGAAGTCCCCCAGGGCATGGAGGGCGAGGAGCAGGCTCAAGGCTGTCCTGTGTGTCTGCAGTCAGGAAGCAGAACGATGGTGGAATTTCTTCTTCTGTTCACTCCATCGAAGCTGTCCACCTGGCTGAGGGGGCTTCCCATCTCAGTGAGTCTGACCCTGATGACCTTCACAGGTGTGCCCAGAGGCTTGTTTCTCAGGTGTTCCTGGATTCCATCCAGTTGTCAAAATCAGCCATTAAAAAAACCATACTGGTAGGGAGGTCATAAGGTGCTTCTGTGGCCCCCGACTTGGGCTGTGGCCCACTCAGGTAGACGCTGGAAGACTTTGTGATCCACATGTCAAACCAGTTCTTGGCTTTCAGTTTGTCTGTTCTTGTCATTTGTATATGGTCACATATGTGCAGAAGAAATGGACATGATTGCAGGACACGGTAGGCAGTCTTATTAGTAAAACACTGGATCAAAACTTTCACTAAAATCTTTAGTTTATAAATATAAATTTAAAAAATTACCTCCCCGTTTCTCCTAATGTGTAAGAGTTGTAGAAGACATTAATCCCGCTGTCTTAGTTAGGGTGTCTGTTGCTGTGAAGAGATGTCATGACCACAACAACAACTCTTATAAAGGAAAGCATTTACCCGGGGCTTGCTTACAGCTTCAGAGGTTCAGTCTGTTATTGTCACTGCAGGAAGCTCTGTGGCAGGCGAGTGGACTTGTGCTGGAGAAGGAACAGAGGGTTCCACATCCTGATCTGAAGGCAGCAGAGAGAGAGAGAGAGAGACACTGGGCCTAGCTTGAGTGTTTTAAACCCCAAAGCCCAACCCCAGTGACACACTTCATCCAACATGGCTACACTTCCAAATCCCTTTCAAGTAGTGGCACTCCCTAATGACCAAGCACTCAAATCTATGAGCCTGTGGAAGCCAGCCCTGTTCAAACCACCCATGTCATACAATAAAGAAAGAAGTTACACATCTTGAAAAGTAGACACTCTTTTTAAACCTGACAGAAGACTGAAATCATAGGATGAAGTGCTTACATCAGAGCTGGGGTGGGGAAGAGGAAGTCAGAAAGCAAAAATGTCTGTCAGGTCTTCATGTGGGCTTGTGTGATTCATACGCGGTTCATGAAAGATTTGGCAATGACAAACATTTCTGAACAAATAACAAACAAAGCTTAATTTGAAATCAAACATGTAATTAATCTGAAGTATTTCTGTTTCACCAGATAATACCACTTCAGTCTTGTTTCTGAATACAAATATGTGCACTTTGCACAGCACATGTCTTCATGTCATGACAAGCCAGCGACTACTGACTATGATGCCAAGGCGGTGGGAACAGGTTTTACTGTTCACACACGGTTTTATGCTCCTGTAGAAACAGTGGTTTAATTACAGAAAACAAAAGACTTTCACTATTTCCCCACTGTCGTATTTCAGAATGAAAGTGTCTAATCTGGCTATCGAGGGACTGTATTCTATCTGAATGATTGACTATAAGAATTGTTGTTTGAGTCATGGTATTGAGTTTCATAAAAAGTCAATCAATGCATTGTAGTTCTTTTGAGATTGGAACTGAATTTCTAGCAATTTCTGCAATTGCCCTAAATATTCCTGCTGCCTTTTTATTGCATATTTATATGAAGTACCATTCAGCATTGATGGTTATTAAATAAGTATTCATTAGCCCTACAAAACATTGAAGATGCTCTAATCCTGCAGGATTAAATATTCAGCTGAGGTCTGACTCTTTATGTAAAACAAATAAGCACATCTCATTAATATGCAAATGTGCCTTAAACTTCAATGAATGGTGAAATGATATTAATTATATGTGTACTAGATAATTGTTTTGTAATAAATTTCTTAGGATTTCTTGTCAGTAAATGTTTGATTTTCTCACCTATCTGATATTCTTGTATATATACTGGGTCACATAAACATTTCTCAGGCAAAAAGGGTCAAAGAACCTTAGGCCGTGTATGGAGACTGGAGACATAGTTCAGAGGTTACGAGCATGCGCTGTTCTAGCAGAACCCTAAGCTGTGTATGGAGACTGGAGAGGTAGTTCAGAGGTTACGAGCATGCGCTGTTCTAGCAGAACCCTAAGCCGCGTATGGAGACTGGAGAGGTAGTTCAGAGGTTACGAGCATGTGCTGTTCTAGCAGGGAACCCATATTCACTTCCCAGTGCACAGGTTGGGCAGCTCACAACCACCTGTAACTCCAGCTCCAGGGCATCAGGTGCCTTTCCTGGCCTCCGCGGGCACCTGCACTTACATACCCATACCCACACACTGACACATATGTACATATAATTGAAAATAAAATAAACTTTTTTTTAAAAAAAGAAGTCTTGTACTAGAACAGAAGACCAGGAACACACACGGCCACAGGAGCCAATGACAGGTCCACGAGATCTAAGCTGCGACTGACGAACTCCTAGGGACTCCGTGTGGACATCTGAAGAGTTAAAATACCAGCAAGCATGATTACAAGAAGAAATGTCCGACATTTTTTCATGAGGGAAATGCAAATGGAAAGTATATGGAAAGTCTGTCTCAGCCGTCAAAATGGGCATCGTCAAGGAAATAAACGACAACAAGGCTGGGAAGGATGCCAAGTGCAGTGGGGGTCAGGGAGGAAACCAGAGAGGAGGGTGTGAAAGACAGCAATGGGCAGAATATGGTTTGAACTACGTTATATGCATGGGTGAGATTATTACAAAGGCAAATATTGGTTCATATATATTACACGGGCTTGTAATGGAAATCTCAGTGCCAACCTGGAGGAGGTGGGGGCAATCTTAAGGGAATCCGTATTTTCACAAATTCTTCCTCCTGGAGATATATAAAGTTCTCACAGTGAAATCCCATTTTGCTTCTGATGTAGGAGGAGGAACATATTCACCTTGCAATCTCCCAGAGCACCGTTCTCCTTAATAAGTCCTGTCCTCAAGAAGACTCATTTAGGAACCCAGTCAAGTGACTCCTACCAGATCTCAGCTGACTCTTAGAAAGACAAACACCAAAAACCTAGTCCCTTCTCGCCTTCCTGCTTCAGCTAAGAGGGAAGAAAAACTTGAGAAGTATTTGTAAAAGTCATAGTCCAGGGGCATGTTCTCTCTAACACAGTGAGATGTACCTCAAGATTAGCATACTTCTCTCCATATCTTACCAGATCCTCAGTAAATCTCTGAATACTGAGGAATTTCACCTAGATTGTTTTTACCAGGCCTAAATTATGGAAGTGTCAAACAAGAGGGAAAACACTAACAAGGGCTCCTGAGATATTTTGGCCCCAGATGTCCCCACCCACGGCAAGTCATTTAACACCTACATAAATAAGCAGAGAGCCTTACACTACTTATTGGAGCCCTTTTCTTAGCCCTTGTAGTCAGCAGAAAATGACAGGGCACAATAAAAAGTGATCAGTTTGAAGAGAGAGCTTCAGCCCAGACAGAGATGACAGAGATTTTGGAATGATGATTCTCTGGCATGTCAATCAGTTATGATTGTGTTTCAGGTCCTCAAGAGATAAAGTGAGCAACAGGCATAACAGGTGGACAATGTAAGCAGAAGATAGAAGTTAAAAAAAATAAGTCAAAAGAAAGTCTTACAATCAAAACCCACCAAACAAAAACACTGAGTGTTTTGAGAGGCTTTGCAGAGGACTAGACATAGTTGAAGAAACAATCTATAATCTGGAAGATATGTCAATGGAAATTTCCCAAAGGAAAACACCAAAAAAAAAAAAACTATAGACTATACAAATTATTTAAGAACTGTGGTGAAGTGGCAATATTGTTAGTTATCTTATGAAGTCAGAATCAATCATACTGACTTTTTTGCTTTGTTTGATTAGATTTTTCTGTCTTTGATTTGTTTTATCATATTTGTTTAGCCATTTGTCTTTCAAAAATTTGTGTGCTCTTACTTCAGAAAAATGTGTTGACACGCTGCTGATACTCTTGTAGATGACAAAGAGCCTACAAAGCGGCTCTGTTTAGGAACAGACTGAACTATCAGAGGCCTGGGAAGCTACACTCTGTGAACCCAGCCACAGTCCATTGTTCTCCATAACCACGAGTTAAAAGAAAACCAATAGCATAGCAAAGGAAACAACATTGAACTTTGGGTGACTTATAGGTATAAGCTGGGTAGGTTTTGCTTGTTTTTTGTTTTAATCTTTTACATTCACGTGAGTCTTGGTCTGAAAATACCATTGCCATAAATAATCCTTTTTTCAACTTGATAAACTCATCATAAAGAAATATTTTAGATCTTTTATTGTACTGAAATCACAAATAAATATCATACAGCCAACTTAAGGTAGCCACGCTAACTCTTGTTCAGGTCCAAATTCTAAGATTTTCAGTGGACTATATGGTTGGGATGGGCATTCTGAAGCCATGGAGATTCTCATGGGTTTCATCACTACTGATTATATTTTGTGGCCTTATCTACCACAAGAGAAAAAAAAGATATAGAAGAATAATGGTATGTCCCGGTGATATGATTCATAACAGAGATGAAAACTCACACTGCACTGAGGAAAGACCACAAACATATCCTTACTACTCATGTTAGGCTCTCTGAGCTGCTGGAACAGAAATACTATAGACTGAGTGGATTAAAAAACAGAAATTTATTTCTCTAAGTCTAGGTGTTGTGAAGTCCAAAATATCAGAAGATTCAGCTGAGAATGTTCTTCCTGGTTTATAGATGGAGGCCTTCCTTCTGCAGATTCTCCCACAGCGGACAGAAATATTACCTTCATGTTCCCTCTTTTAAGGTTATATCACATTCACGAGGGTTCCACCTTTGTGACCTAATTCCTTCCCAAGGCTCTACCTTTTGATATTGCCACACTGATCATTTAGGCTTCCATACATCAGTCAGGACAAGGAACACAAAGAAGCAATCCATTACACCACCTGTAGCAGGGGTAAGCCCACCGTGAGTCCTGAGTGTCCCTGAGCATCATCGCTGGACGTACTGCAGTGCAAGACCCTGCCCTCTGC
>NC_022011.1:1621607-1645529 GCF_000317375.1 Microtus ochrogaster
CTCAGTGTATCTTACTGTGAGCATCATCGCTGGACGTACTGCAGTGCAAGACCCTGCCCTCTGCTCGCTCAGTGGCATTTTATTGCTCTGTTGGCCCTAAGAAGACTGAAAAAAAAAAACACTAAAAACCAAAGTTGCAGTTTTCCCAAATTCAGAGTTCCTTGCTAGCATGTAAACTACCAAGTGAGTGGGAATATTCTTGGCCTGTCTGAGTCATTTCTTTTCCCTTTGTGGGACTTGGTAGGTGTGCTGGATAGTTTTATGTCAACTTGATGCAAGCTAAACTCATCTGAGGGGAGGGAATCTCAGTTAAGAACAAGCCTCCACAAACTCCAACTGCAGGTAAGCTTGTAGGGCATTTTCTTTATTAGTGGTGATTGATGGGAGATGGCCCAGCCCATTGTGGGTGGGGCCATCCTTGGGCTGGTGGTCCAGGGATCTATAAGAAGGCAGGCTGAGCAAGGCATGAAGAGCAAGCCAGTAAGCAGCTCCCTCCATGGCCTCTGCATCAGCTCCTGCCTCCAGGTTTCCGCTCCGTCTGTGTGAGATCCTGTCCTTACTTTTTTCAGTGATGAACAGTGATGGAAGCGTAAGCCCAGTTGACCCTTTCTTTTGGTCATGGTCATCGTAGCAATAGTCACTCTGACAAAGACAGGAGTTGTGGGCCACTCCAAGTGAGCATGAAGCTGCCACGACTGCTCATTTGATGGTGACAAAACCCTGTGTGTCCTACTCAGGAAGCTTATGTCCTTTGCCACCATCCGTGACACCAGGACAGAGTAAGCCGTTAGCTTTGGCCCCGACATAATTTCTGGCACCTGTACCAAGGCAAGAGGCTTCTTTTCTTCTCTGACAACAGCCATTGAGAAGAAAAGCTTCGCTAGGCCACCAGCTCTCCCACGTGTTAGAGGCGTGTTAGCTGTAGTGACGCACATCCGACTCAGGAGCTGTGCTAGCAAGACTCCTTGAGTAAAATCGCGACAAGCAGTTCATTGTCACCCGCTGTGATTCTTCAGAGTTTCAAAGAAGCTGGGGGGTTAGCCCAGAAGAAACTGTTCACTGTGATGACGGCACTAATCCTTGTGATTCCTCGGGGCTTTCTTAGCACTCTTGCAATTACTGAGAGCTAGGGCAGTTTCAGATTCATACAAGAGCAGTGGCGCTCAGTCAAGATGGATTTTGCCCTCGCAAGTGACATGGCAGTGTCTAGAACCAAACTTTGTGTCATAACCAGAAGATGTTGCTGGCATTGGTGGGTGAAGTTCAGAGGTCTATTAAACATCATATAACATCCAGGCAAGCCCACGGCAAATCACACCCTTTAAAGGGCAGCTGTGATGAGTCTGGAAACTTTGCCCTTCTTACTGTAGTGATGCTGATCCCACAGGGTAGGCAATCCAGTCAAGGGTGCTGCCAGAAGCAGAAGATTACTGTCTCCATAATCCAAGAATCAGGGAAGTCATTGCATGTGGGTACCCCAAGACCCTGAACCTGCCAGTAAACACTAGTAAACATAGTCTGTCTTTGGGGCCAGGACTGTGGTGGTGTTTCCAGTTTGTTACCATCCGTGTCTTCTTGTGTGAGTACTGTGGTGGTGTTTCCAGTCTGCTGCTCTCCGTGTCTTCTCGTGTGTGCGCTGTGGTGGTGTTTCCAGTCTGCTGCCGTCCGTGTGTTCTCGTGTGTGCACTGTGGTGGTGTTTGCATGTCCTGCTGTCCGTGTGTTCTCGTGTGTGCACTGTGGTGGTGTTTGCATGTCCTGCTGTCCGTGTCTTCTCGTGTACTGCACATGAGGCTTTAAAACTCTAAACCTCGCTCTTCCCCAAGTGTCCAGTTAGCTAGAAAATTGCTTTTTCCCTTGAGGGGATGACTGAGAGGAACAGTTACAGTATACACTAATAATGTAGAGATCTCCCTCCAAAGGCCCCAGAATCAGTGGGTCTGCGTTTGTTAACTGACCTAGATCTGGAACCTTCTTAATGGAGCCAGTCAGCCTTCTGAGATGAAAGTCAGTCCTCTGCTGAGCAGCTCTTGATTTTTTAGTAACCAAAATCAAGCATCAGCTTCATCAGTTTTCCATTTCTAGGTGGCCTGAGAAGCAGGCGCCCTCTCTCACCCTGGGGCCTTGCTGCTAACAGTGACAACTAGGTCCTTACTGCTAACAGTGACAACTAGGTCCTTGCTGCTAACAGTGACAACTAGGTCCTTACTGCTAATAGTGATAACTGGGTCCTTGCTGCTAACAGTGACAACTAGGTCTACCTTTCCTTTGATGGTTAAAGACACCACCTGGTCCTGGACAGTTCCTATTCCTTTTACCACCATGAATATAAGAGCCCTGATTCCATAGCTGCAGCTCCCACTGAGAACGCTAGCCTGTAGAGGACAGCACCACTGAGCTTCTTAAAGGTAACCAATCTGACTTTATCCCATTTCCCATGGTGTCCTTTTGGGCATGTAATGGACTCCTTCTGAGAAATATAACCCAGTGGTAAGCCTTACAAAGTGCATATTCTCCTCATACGCACTTCATTGAAACTATTGATCTTTTTCTCAAAATTGTGTCCCAAAAGTGCCAATACCTCAAGGTTCCAGAGAGGTTCCAGAGGATCAGTAGCTAAGAGCACTTGGTATGCAAGCTTGAGGCCCTGAGTTCAAATCTCCAGCACCCCATAAAAAGCCAGACCTGGCTGTGCACATGCCCGTAATACCAGAGCTGTGCAGAGACAGCAGCAAGAGTATTGCCAAGGCGTGCCAGCCATCAGCCTAGCTCCAAGCTCAGTGATAAACGCAGGCTCATGAGGATACGGTGGACAATGAGGAGAGCTGGACACCTGCTGTTCTTCTCTGGTCTCCACACATGTACACATATGTCACACTGTCACACACACTTCCCACAGCTCGGTGTTCCCTTTAGGCCACCGTGGTCAGTAGGCTTTAAGAAGCCATTGCGGGAACATTCCTGGACCAGCTAGTGTCTCTGCAAGACTACTAAATCTGGAGTCAGAAATTAGCATCTATCAAGCATGCTCAGGTCCAGCATCTGCTTCCGGCTGCCTCATACCCTCCAGGTCCATCCCCACGGATGTCCAACAGGTCAAGACAGCACATGTCCCCCTCTTCAATACTGCTTTCCGCCAGCATCCATTTCTTTCCCAGTGGAGCCTGCACATCTTGTGGACATATGTCCGTGGAAGTAATTTACCCTGAATCTATAGCCAGGAAATACTTTGGTAGGTCTTGAGGAAACCTGCAGAACAAAGTGTCCTTCTATAAGATGTCTGCTTCCGGTGAGATTGCACACTTATACGCGAGGTTTGTGTCTTCAGCCCTCATGAGGGGAAGCCATCTTCTTTTGACAGCCAGAAGGACCTAAGCGCCTCTCTATGAATGTCCCCAAATTGCATTTTTGTTTCCACTCTTCCTACCACACCTTGCCTTTGACATAAGAGACCTACTGAAGTTGCGCATCCAGTTTCCCTTCCTCCCTCCTTTCTTTTCTCCCTTCCTGCCTCCATCCCCCTCCCTCTCCTGTACCTTTGGAGCCTGTCCTGGAACTAGCTCTTGTAGACCAGGCTGGCCTCGAACTCACAGAGATCTGCCTGCCTCTGCCTCCCAAGTGCTGGGATTAAAGGCTTGCAACACCACAGCCTGGCTCATTTTCTCTCTCTTGCTGTTTCTCTGAGACAGCGTCTCTCTGTGTGTAGGCTGAACTGTCCTCAAACTTCATGTCCTCCTTTGTCAGTCTGCAAAATGCATGACAGGTGTGAACCAGCATGTGTGTAGCCCCATTTGTTTTTATGCACAGCCTGGCCATGCTTGTGTTCACGCCCTGAGCCAACTTGGAGCACAGCAAGATATGAAGACATTCATTCAAATTTACTGTGGAGGATTGTTGGCGTTCAGAATGACTTGAACTGGTCCTTAGACACTCTGAGCCACCCTGCCCTTTAATTGTTCCCTTTCAGGAATTACTGTTTGCCTAGAGAGTCACTGATCAAGCAGGTAGATCTGGACTGCAGCCTAGTTAACTAAGGGTGAAAGAATTGTAAGGGAAACTGCTGGGAGGGCCACGATCACCCCACATATTTCAAACAGAAACCCACAATATCCAAAATCTCAGTCTAGGGTACTTTGCCTTGACTTTCTTATTGTGATGGAGGAGGGTCATGTGTCTATGTGTTACTTTCATTGGTTAATAAAGAAACTTCCTTGGCCCTTTGATAGGATAGAAAATTAGATAGGTGGAGTAGACAGAACAGAGTGCTGGGAAGAAGGCAGTGAGGCAGACACTATAGCTCTCCTCTCCAAGATGGATGCAGGTTAAGATCCTTCCCGGTAAGCCACCACCTCGTGGTGCTACACTCATTAATAGAAATGGGTTAATCAAGATATGAGAGTTAGCCAGTAAGAGGCTAGAGCTAATGGGCCAACCAGTGTTTAAAAGAATACAATTTGTGTGTTGTTATTTCAGGGCATAAGCTAGCCAGGTGTGTGGGAGCCAGACAGGAACGCAGCCTGCAGCTCCTTCTATATTACTAAGTTAGTTTGTGAGCTAAGCCTTTCTTTGGGGGATTGTGTGATCCCAGGGTAATCACACTCAAGGCAAAGGAAGTGAAGCAGGAAAGGAAAAGGGGCAACTGACATCACCACCCAGCCAGAGCTTTGCAGGAAGAAAACACAGACAGATTTTTCTGTCCTGCCCGCCAGACCCCAAACCATGACATGGAAACGTAGCATTAATCATGAAAGCTTGGCCAAAAGCTTATGCTTGTTTCTTATTAGTTCTAACTAGAGATTTAAATCAACCCACTTCTATTAATCTACCTGCTTCCACATGGCTCATGACTTGTTACCTCATCTCCTACATGTCGTGCTTCCTCCATGTCTCCTTGAAACTCCACCCTTCTTCTTCCCAGCATCCTCTGTGCCTGAAAATCCTGCCTAGCCATTGGCCATTTGGTTCTTTATTAAACCAGCCAGAGTGACATACCTTCACACAGTATAATCAAATATCTCTCAACACACAGCCCTGTGGTGAATATCCAACCATCTGGTGAATATCTCTCTCCATCCCTTCAAGCTTAAAGGGCTGGCCAGCTGCTTTCTATTGCCTCTTCAGATCTCTCGCTCATGTGTATCTGCCCTGTCTGTGGTCTGGAAGACTGTCTGAGGTAACTGTACAAAGAGTCAAGGGAAAATCAAAGAATGAGATAAGGTTGCAAGACTGGCATTCACCACAGCTGCTGCCAACCACCAGGGCTCTCAAACTAGAGAAGTGCCCCCTCTTCTAGTCCTGACAGCAAAGGGACTTTCCAGGTGGCCCTGGTTTCTGTTTTCCTTTACCACAGTCTGCATCTTTGCAAAGCTTGAGTACAGGTTGTGTGTGCCTTGTTTCCTGTTGGTGCCCCAATTCACAAAGGTTTGCACAGGATTATAGCGGTCACCCTCAGGTCTCCCCAGAAAGGCCTACTCGTTCTCAGCAAATCACCGGTAGATGTCTTTAGTTGTATGTAAAAATAAAAGCTGTGTGATTGGCACATTGGTCTCCTCTAGGTAGGAAGTAAAGGGCTTCATTTTGCCAATCAGTTTGGGGCTTATCAGGAGAGCCCCTGGGGCTCAGCTAGTTCTTCCTTGGCCAGAGTGAGATGCCAGTGATATTCTCAAAGGGGATAAATGGAGTTTTCATTTTCACCATCTGCCAGGGAAAGACTGGAAGGAAAGAGGCAATGAAAAAAGCTAATTTACTCTTTTTGGGAAATTAGGCAAATCCCAATATTGATTTTACAAAAGCGAAAAGAACATTACTGTGTGGCAAGCTTCCACAGATACTTTTATCCAAATGTAATTCAACCAATGATAACTCTAGAGGCAGGAGACCAATATGCTTGCTACTCTCCATGTGTGGCTATTTACATCTAAATTAATTAAAATTCAGTATAATTAAAACTCTTACTCCTCAGTCACCCCTGGACACGTCAGGAATGCTCAGCTGTTGCAAGTGACTGGTGGTCACAATTACCAAAGTATTTCCACCAATGAAGAACACTCTTTGGTGGACACCATTACTCCTAAAAAGTCCACTCCATATAGCTTTTTATGATGTGCATTAAAACGTATCATATTTACTGAATTCTGAAGACATTAGGTAAAGTATTTTAAGTGTAGATGTGTGGTGGCTAATCTCACCAATCATGAGGTTGAGGCGGGAAGACTGCTGTTAATCCAAATCCAGCCTGGGCTATTTGATGACATGAGACCCTGTCTCAAGCAGAGACAAAAGCAAACAAACAAACCCTTTGAGTGTGTGATGTGATGTGATGTGCAGAAGTTGGAGATTTCTTTCTGTGGTGGTTCTGAAGGTAGCAAAGTTTAGCTTATTTCATAAAAATTTCAACTATTTTATTTTAAACTTCATATAGTTTTTTTTCTCTCTCCAGGTAATCAGAATCAACAGCAGGGGAACAAAACTGATCTTTTAAAATTAATTCTTTCACAAAGCTTAAATCTTTAAAAAGTGTTGTATAATGTATTCAAGATTTCTTCTGTTCTAAGTTTTAAGTAAACATGTGAAAGTAACCATGGAAGTTGATATTTTGCCCACCTGCTCAGACTAAAGACCAGCGAACATTTCCGCTACAACAGAGAAGTCAAAGTCTCCAAGCATTCTAGTCACAACAACAACAACAACAAGAAAACCCACAAAACAGCACTATGGAAAAGAGGGGGGAAGTCTGTGTCAGCCTGACAAAACTAGAGTTCTGATAGTCTAAAATAAAATCTTAGAATGGGTTAGTACATAAATAAGCCAAAATAAAGAGCAGACTTCACGTTAGTGGCGTTCTCTAGGTGACACTTGCATGCACCATGGTGTGTGTCCTTTATATATTTTATATGAAACCACTTGGCCATTTTTCTCTTGGAAGCTCCACTCAGAGGAGCTGGGTTTTCTCAGAAGGGGCTGTCATCATGGCCAGCTATAGCGTCTTCTCCTGAAAGATACATTAAATTCCATATTACAATGGAGGAAACTGAAGGAAAACTGTTGATTGCTTGACATTGACAAGTGGTTTTTCTGGAAAAACAAAGTCAAATCAAGGGACTTGGAAGAAAGGAAAATTGAGATAATTTTAGTTAAAGCTGACTAAGATTGGCTGTGAAGATCTTTTTAAAGGATTTTAAAAAATTACAGTCTTTGCTTTTCATTTTGAAAAGATTTTGTGTGTGCCTGTGTGTCTATGTCCCGCCTCTGTGTGCGTGCGTGTGTGTGTGTGTGTGTGTGTGTGTGTGTGTGTGTGTGTGGTGTCCCCAGAAACCAGAGAAGGAACTATCAGTGTCCCTCGGAGCTGGAGTTATAGCCCCCATGGGTCCTAGGATTCAAACTCCAGTCCTCTGGTAGAGTAGCAAGTGTTCTTAGCCATTGAGACATCTCTCCAGCCCCATACTTTTTAAAGTTATAGAAACAAGTCATGCTTGTTATAAATGTGTTAGCAAATAGAAGTGAGCAGACTGGAGGACTTAACGTGATCAATGAGTCTCCCAAGAGGCAAACCCTGCTCACAGTTTAAGAGGTACGCTCAGGGTTTATGTCTTGGACAATATTAATCTATTGCTTGAAGGGGTACAAGTGACATTGTTAAGTTGAAATCATATTTTAAATATTGTTTGTCTGCTTTTTCACATACTAAAACATCTCATATTAGAAATGTTTAAAACATTGATTTTTGAATAGACTTGTTCTGCTCCTTCCGAAGTGCAGGGAGATGTCGTGTGGGTCTGGAGTAGAGCGTTCTGCTCTCATCAAGAGCCTGAACTGGACTGTTGGGTTCCCTGAGTTGCAGAAGAAACAGTTCTCAGTTTAGAAACATAAACATCAGCAAACACCTCCTGCATTTGTGTTCTGCAAACCCCACTTCAATTCTTTCACTGCTTTTCCAAATCCAAGACATACATGTTTGTATTTCTGCAGGAACTGGAGAACCTTCTCTTTAAATCACAGAAAACAGAGAAAAAACAGCTCCTCATCTTAGAATCACACATGGAATATGTGATCATACCTGAGGCTGACAGAGCGGTAGTGTTGGCAGGAGATACTGTCAGTCCGCGTTTGGGACCAACCATCTGAAGAGACAAAGGTCCCAAGAAACAGCACAAGCAGGAGGGGATTATTGTTCCCCATCGTGCAAAAATGGCACCCACAATTGAAACAAGATCTGAGTGCAACATTATATGGCCTGAGCAGGTTGGGTTTATGCATTTAGGAATATGATATATGTGTATATGTATGCACACACAGAGATATATATAACAATTAAAGAAGCCATAAATTTGAAAGAGAGCAGCAGGGTGGGGTGCATGGGAGGATTTTGAAGGAGAAATGATATAATTATATTATGATCTTAAAATAGCTTAAAAATAGATAAAGAAATAAATTAGATTGGCATCTCCAGTTTGGAAAGAAGAAATCCAAGGCCAAGCTCAGCCTTAGGAACACACAGCAGAGTAACGTAAGGGATGTGTGACAGACTTGGCCTGTTTCCTACACAGGAAGCTTGCATAGGTTTCAGTCTGGGGTGTGACCCGGATTAGCTGCAACATAACTGGGCACGTCTGTGATCCCCAAACTCTGGAAAAGGATACAAGAAGATCCGGAGCCTGGGATACATAGTCAGACTCTGTCTCTGTCAAAGCTGTTTTCTTCACCTCCATCCTCGTCCTCATCCAGGTTTCCAATGGCCGTTTTCAAGCAATTGCTGGATGTTATTAATCACGGATCTGGGAAGAGGTGGACAGAGATTCTACCCTATAGACTAGATGGTGCACAGAACCTTACACAGAAATGTAAGTGTTTACTGCTTTGGTTTTGAGCAGAATTTCTTAAATTGTTGGCTTATACAATTCAGTTTTAATACCACCGTGTTTAGCAGCTCCAAGGGACATCGTAGTGAAGACTCCTGTCGCTGCCCTTGGCCCATGGGCGGCCTTCCAACAACTACCGCCGATCCGGGTCCAGAGCCGTGCACCTCGATATCAGCAGCACCCAGGGCTGCGGCTCTGGTGACTCTGGGACACGTGGCACTGCCTGGGAGGAGTGAGAAGCTTCTGGACAAGGCCAGCTCCAACACTCTGCAGCTCGCTCCGACACTGCAGGTCGCTCCGACACTGCAGCTTGCTCCAACACTGCAGCTCTCTCCGACACTGCAGATCGCATTCGCTTCTGGCCACGAAACAACAGAAAAGCAGCACGGGCTCTAGGAAGTTGTTTTGCATTTCCACAGATGTCCTCTTCCTTGATGTCAGCCCGTCAGCGTTGGTTGCTGACCAAAAATGCCTGCTGAACTTCGGTCAAGGCTTCTAAATTCTTTGGCTGTAATTTGCCTGGAGCTGGAGTTATAGGCAGTTGTAAGCCACTCCGTAAGGGTTCTGAGCATAAGGCCCAGGCCCTCTGCTAGAGTAGCGTGTATTCTTAATTGCTGAGTCATCTCTCCAGTGCCTTATTATTTATTTAAAAAATTCTAAGCACGTTTATTTGCTTATGTGTATGAACACACACCATGGTGACGTGTGGAGGTCAGAGGACAACTTGTGGAAGTGGGTTCTCTCCTTCCCCCATGTGGGCCAGGGATTGAACTCAGGTTACCAGTCTTTGCCGCAATCATCTTTACCATCTGATCCACCTTGTGAGGCCATGTTTCTTATTTTAGATTTATTTATTTAATTTTGTTTGTGAGTGTTTAACCTGTATATATATATATGCACCTCATTCATGCCTGCTGCCGGGGAGGTCGGAGAAAGATGTTGGATTCCCCAGAACTGGACTTAGGCATGCTTGTGAAATACATTGTGGCAACTGGGAACCAAGCCTGAGTCTTCCAGAAGAGCAACCAGTGCTCTTAACCCTGGAAGCGTCCCCTCAGCCCCGATGTTTGTTACTTTATAAAACAAACATAGCTCCTAGGGAGAAGTGGGGAAATACAGTGTGGTGCTTACCTGGATGTTAGCTGGAGAGACTGGCCTCACCTCGGAGTCACACGTCTGGACACAGCTACGCGGCTGTTTTTAGAAAAGATTGAGTGCAGGGGAAACAGCTCTCCAAGTAGGTGGCACCTTCCAACTAGCAGGCGAGACTTAAAGAAAGTAGCCTGCCTGCCTGCCTCTGCTTCTGCCTACGAGAGTGTCTCTCGCTGCTGGTGTCATCCTCTGTGGACATCAGACTGCAGCTCCCCCAGCTTTTCTAATGTGCTCTGAAGACCAGCGACTCCCCAGGAATCCTCCAGGCCTTCAGTACCCACTGGGCTGGGACTGCCTAACTGTCCAGTTTTGTGGTGGATTGAGCTGCTAACGGGTCCTCAGCCTCTCCAGCTTGCAGTCAGTCACGGTTGAACTACCACGCTCTTATCATGTAAGCTAATCTAATGAAATGAATATCATTGGGTTTTATTATGGGTGTACATATATTTTATATTACGTATATGTACATACACATGTTTTATTGATTCTGTTCCTCTAGAGAACTTTTCTTAATACAGATTGTTACATAAAAAGGAAATAGAATGTAACCTTGCCACTGAAGGAAAAGATATTGCTAATATTTTTATCATTGCTTTCCTATTCGCTGGGAGGCTTCTGGGTCTTCACCTGAACTTGCCTAACTCAGAGTGAAGTTTATTATTAGCAACATCCTCAAAAAGAGACTTTTGGGGTTTTCTTCCTTTTGGGAGACTGAATTTCCGTGGTTCCCTTTCACGGATGGACATCCCCAAAGATGTCTCCGGGAGCATCTTCTCTCATGACGCCTGTCTTCAGGAGGCAGAGTAGGGAACTTCCTGAGACAGGGCAACACAAGGACACTGTGAGCCTAGTTTGCTGGCTCAGTGAAGATGTCACACAAGCCTGGTGACCTGGATTTAGAATCCACAGGTGGTGGAAGGAGAGAACCAACTCCACAATGGTGTCCTTTGACCACGACATAAGTGTAGTAACTGAGAACACAGTGGCTGCCCAGTTCACAAGGTCAGATGTCTTAGCATATACTTACCTGCACACACATTACACACATACCCACACACCCAGGCACACACACACACACATGCAGCCACACAGACACACACTCACACACATACATATACTCAAGTGCAGGCACACACACTCATACACGTTAACACACATGATCATACTCACTTTCTCACACACTCACACACATGCACACACACATGTGTGTACACTCACGCACATAACACACTCACATGCAGGCATACACACACTCTCGCGCACATTAACACATCCACACACGATCATACTCACTTTCGCACACACTCACACACACACAAATCTTTTTTTTGAAATGACAGTTTGGCCATAGTGTTTCCTCATTTACAATGCCAAAGCTGCCCGGGCCCTAGCCCTCAGGGCATCACCGCCGGCCTGTGTTCCAGCCATCTCATGGACTGGGCAGGAGGTCACCTTACACTCTTGTTAAGCCTTCCTGTGCACCATACTACCCACATCTGTGCCTTCTGCCTTCAACAAGAGGAACTCTGACTTCAAATTGTGCTTCTACAAACGCCTGTGATCTAATTTCCGCCCTCACAAGAAAATGCCCAGACTGGTAGGAATAGTGCGGTGGGAACTATTTCCATACTGGCATTCCGTGGACGGGGAGGCCACGCTGGCCACAGAAAAGCTCTTCGCCCATGCGAGGTGTCACTTGCTTCAGACCCCATCTGAGCCAGCCTGGACTGGCATGCTGCCTTGTTGGAAGTGGGCCAGCTACCATGCTATTGGTGGTTGTGCATGCAGACACTAGAACACTGGTACACACATCAGACCTGGGTGGGAGGAAGGCATCAGCCCAGACATGTCAACACGGCCCAGTGCTGTCCACAGTCAAAAGTGCTGACTCTGTGCCAAGGTAAAGGACATGATGGTACCAAGGTCACTTCAGTAGCTCACCATTTTTAAGTGCCTTGGGTATCTGGGAAAAACAAGGAGGATATAGCCAGAGATGGAACAGAAACAGCCAAGGCTACTGGCTTTCAAAAGAAAGAGGTGGCGCCTGTATCCGGGCACACGTTTTTTATTTAAGTGGCTCTGGTGAGGGAAGCTGGCTAGCAGAGTGCTTGAGTGGTTTGAGAAGTCAGAGCCACTGATTGGCGGGGCTTCCTGGTGAATCACAGTGGGGCTGATGAGGTTGCCTGTCCATCCAGCTTCCTACACAGGAAACGTCTGCTCCCACTCACCCTTGGCATTCCAATGTGGCACAGTTCTGCCAGCTCAGACACAGGCATCTAACAAGTCAGTCTGGGTCATCTATTAGTTACAGGTCAGTGACAACTCAAGTTGTGTGCAGAAGTGAGAACAGCACCGTAGAGTAAGGGAGACACGGGCAGCTCACTAAAGGACACTGGGGTAGAGCATTGCACACTTCTACTCCAGCAGCGCTGTCTCAACAGCTCCACAATCAACATCCCAGGAGAAAATTCAGTCCACAACAGAAACCGAGTTCTAACAATAGAAGACAAGGTAATCAACTCACTGGTGAACCTCAGTGTAGACCTCTCCCTCATTCCTATGTACTAGACCTAAATAATTGAAGTTCAAGAAGGCTCCTGTTTGAAGACTTAACACTCAGTCTTTTTAAAGATTTTATATATTATGAATACAGCGTTCTGTCTGTATGCATGCCTGCACAACAAAATAGGGAACCAGATTCCATTTCAGATGGTTGTGAGCCACCGTGTGGTTGCTGGGAATTGAACTCAGGACCTCCGGAAGAGCAGCCAGTGTTCTTAACCTCTGAGCCATCTCTCCACCCCAACACTCAGTCTTTTAGCTGTTGCATTGTCACTTGAATCAAATGGCCATGTCCTGGCCATTCAGCCTCCCTTAGCTTTTGAACTGTCTTCTGTTGAAAAGCATTTTTACTTCTGCATAGAGAGGGAACGGAAGAAATTGTTGGTCCAACTCCAATTGTACATCATCTCTCCCTTCCTACTTATAAGAATGTTTCCTTTATTTTTGATATTTAAATCATGAAGACAAGATAAAAAAGCTACTGTGTTTAGAGAGAAATGGCAGCTAGAGTCAATGTAATCATGTTTTACTCAATTTTAAGTGTTTTTTGGTTTTTTAAAAATGTCATTTTTAAAAAGTCTGCCCCAAAGAAACAGGGTGAAGTGCTATTGTCTGCGACTGACTTTTTACCATGAGGTCATCATTATTCCCTTTAAGCCAATGGAACAGCACTGAGTTCAAGAGGGAAAGCCAGCACACAAGCCTGTGTACCCTACTTGAAGAACAGATTGACACAGCAGGGGAATGCTCACTGGGTAGCATTCATCGGTAGGTAAGGAAAACCTTTTGGGCTTAGTGGTGCTCTCCAGCATCTTCTAAGTTTGGATGCTTTCTAAGCCTTTTGCACAGAAACATGCGTCCATAATTCCCAGAAGCCCTCATCAGAATGACTCATTCAAGTGATTGTTTTCTACCCTTAATTCAAATGATGTAATTTTTAACCATTCCAATCCCTTTTCTGAACCAATGAACACTCTGTCTGCTTTCACACAAATCACCCCATCACAAGGACTTTGAAAAGTTTCCAGTTGGTGAGTTGTAGACAGAGACTGCTCATTTGTTTCCCAGCTGCCCAGACCTGAATAACCACACAGAAACTGTTAATTACAACACTGTTTGGCCAATAGCTCTGGCTTCTTATTAACTAATTCTTACATCTTTTTTTATGTTTAATGACAAGAAATGAATAACATGAAAAGTATTTAACATATGATTTTTCAAACTTAAACAAACAGGGAACCAATAGGAAGGAATTAACAACATTAACAACAATGTCAAGCCCCTAAATTCCATGTCATCTTCGGGAGGTTAGGAAGCAATCTGAACATCATGTCATCTTCGGGAGGTTAGGAAGCAATCTGAACATCATTTCTTATTGCAGTCTTTCTATGGTATAGTTGTCTCTTTAATGTTGTCTTTGGATAGTCAGATCTGAATGGAAAATGATGGGATTTTTCCATATTTGAATAGTTGTTTTAAAGCTGAGGATTTGGATTCCAGACTTTAAGTGATACTACTAGCCTCTGCTGCCACAAAATCAACCAGAACAATGTTATCTTGATGAGGAGTGGAATAACTCCTTCTCCTTTGATCACAGCTGGCTTAACTGAAGATCTGCCATCTCCTTTCTGTTAATCTGTGTATTGGCACAAGGCTGTGGCTTACTGGTGAGGGTCTTCGGCAGCTACATTGCATCTCGTCTGACTCTGCCTTCTTTCCTCTATCTCTGCTGGTTATTCCTGTCTAGTTCTATTCTGTCCTGCCATAGGCCAAAACAGTTTTATGCATTAATCAATAAAAGCAACATATATACAGGACGTCCCACAACTGCAGGTGACACATGTTTTCTCTGCGTGGCTAATTAGTTCGAGAATAGAAGTAGCTCATTTCCCATCCCCAGTTTCCCTCACATAATCTGTGCCTATCTAATAGCCTTTAAACTTCCAATTCCACAATTACTTCTGGCATCCTAAATTGCTTGAACCAGTTTCTACTCTGAGCTTCCCTTTATCCTGTCTCCTTCTGAAGCAGAGGGGGTGGGCAATGGAGGACTCATTCAGCTTTGGGTGGTTTCTCTGCACAATTCTGATGTTTTAGCCATTCAACGACATCCTATTCCCCATGGAATAAGCAGTAATTTCCCCCTCCCCTCTTGTGGGCAGAGGCGAGAGCTCTGCTCTCTGAGGCACACGCGATGAAGCTCCAACCCAGGATGGACGTAGGCTAGAATCTTCCCGGTAAGCGCACCTTGGGGTGCGACACATATGATTGGAAATGGGTTAGTCCAGGAGCGAGAGTTAGCCAAGAAAAGGGCTAGAGCTAAAGAGCCAAGCAGTGATTAAAAGAATACAGTGTCCGTGTAATTATTTCGGGGCATAAGCTAGCCTTGCGGGCAGCGGGGTGCTGGGGACGCAGCCCCACCGCTCCTATTTCAACACTCCCCAGTCCTCAGAGTTCCCAGTGGTTGGCCCTGGGTTTTCATCTTGTTGGATTCAGTTGAGCCTATCATTGGCAACTTCATCATGCATTTTCCTGAACAGGTCTTGACTCAGTGTGATCACAGCCCAGGCCATTGGCTAGTGGTGTGTGTCATTAGCTTCATTACCCAAAACTTGTAGGGTTTGGGTACCTGGGCTCTGCCATATGTTGCTGTGTTGGTTTCCTATGGCCAGTGCTGCAGAGTATCACAACTAGGTGGGTCAGAGAGGCAGAAATTTGTGATTTCTGGTCTGCAGATGGGAAGTTTACACCTAGACATCGGCAGGGCCCTGTTCTTTCTAAAACTTGTAGGGACAGAGTTTGGACTTTAAAACCTCCTTTTGGAAGACACAACGGAACCCACAATGCTCCTTAGTGAGCTCTGCATGCTGCCTAGTTTATCTGTATTTTTTTTCTCTAATCGTGTTTAATTAATGGATTCATTAACCCTGTGGTTACAGGGGAAAGCAGGGAAGAAGCGCTGTTCTGCTACTGTCTTCATTGAGCTCTGGCTTTAACGACAATCACAGACAATAGACTAGCACCCAGGGGGTAGTGTGGGAGAAAATTCCACCGTGGGAACAAGCAGGACCTTCTGTACGGGGAACAGACCTGGACGGTCTGGGGGAGAGCCCTTGCCGGCCATGTTCAATTCTCAGGGTCTGAGGCAGCATAAAAATAAAAAGGTAATCGAGAAAGGCTTGCAAGAAGAGCGTCTGCTGCAAGGGCAAGAGCACGCGGGGGTGAGGGTGGGGGATGGGTGAGGGTGGGGGGGGTGGGGGCGGAACCAGAAAGAGGCGAAGCCGTGTTTCCTAGAGAGCAAGGGAAAGTTGGACCAGTGGAGCTGGGCGTGCATGTTTGTTGGTCCAGGGACCAACGGAAGGTAGCGAGCTGCAGTGATAAAGGGAGCGCAGCCCAGATGGGGCTGATATGAAGACTGCCACCAGAGCGGGTGGGCCTTGCAGCCCTCAGGAGCTCTGGGAATGCGATTTTTAGGGACAAAGACTTAGACATGATCATATTTGTGTTTTCAAAGGACCACTCCATCTTGCACGAAGTGCAGACAAAGAGCAGGATGCCAGCGGCCTCAGCGGAATGGCTAGACAGGTGTCCCTGCTGTTCAGGTAGAGCCTGGGGTCGGCTAGGAGAGGCAGGTGACAGCAGTGAGAATAATCAAGAGGAAACTGACTCAAAGGCTTTTCTAAAGAGAATTTACAGGGCCTGCTCCTGGGAGGACACTGGAAAAGAGAGAAAGCTTGGCCACCGGATATGGCCGGGCTTTTCCACTGATGTCCACGCCTTCTGTTAGTAGAGCACCACACATTGCTCTACTTGCTCTGCTCTCCTGATTCCTGTTGCTCACTCAGCTAGCTTCATCAGAATCCCATGGTCACCATTCACACATCCTATATGGAGAGCCCTGATTGGTTGGACCTCAGAACTGCCAGCTTCTATGGGAAGTCTGGACTCAAGTCTGAACTTGTACTGGACCTTGGGCCTCTGTCCTGCCTTCAAGGTGAGAGCTGGCTTTGGTCTTCAGGCCTCCTGCCCTCAGCTGCCCTTGCTTTCCTATCCATCCTGCTGGCTGTACCCCAACTGTGCTTAGGCCCAAACCTGTGCTGAAGAGCCCCACGACACAGTGACAACCTTACTCACAAAGAGGATGTGTCTCGATGGCATGCTACAGAGACACATACCACTCCTCGTTCTGGAGGTCTGGCAGGACTTTACCAAGATGCAGGGCTGAGAAGGAGCATCACATACCTGAGTTGGACTACCATGTGGGCCTCTTCTCAGTGAGCTCCTTGACTCCCTCTTGGGATCAGCCCCACATATGGGATGATGAGCTCAAGGTGGGGGGATTTAGAGAAGACTCTTTCTGGAATACCTTAGTATTAGAAGATGACCCCTCCTGGTCACTAGGAACTAAATTGAGTCTGGTTTTTACATCATAGAAGCCGAGTGCTTGTTTCTCAGAAGAATCATCTCATTCCAGGTGGACATTTTGACCCACCAGGAAAGCAAACAGAGAGAAGTATTCCCCACGTCTTGCCTATGGTAGAATCTGTAGTTCTCTTTAGAGGGATGGAGTCTTTAGTTCAGGGCAACAATGGTTATTAGCCACAAAAGGCACCCACTATGAAAGGTGGCCTTGGTACCCACGATGTGCTACTGCTCCAGGTATCTAGCTGTGGCCCTTGTCTCACCCTGAGGTGGAAAGTGAGTCTCCTCCCCTGGTCTTGAATGCTTCTTCTCATGTTTAAATGGTATGGGTCACGTGAATTGTGTGACGGTCAAGAGTCTTTTTCTGGAGTTTCAGACTTTGAGAGAATGAGTAGCAGGCAGGCCCTTTCTGAAGATATGAGACAAGCTAAAGAGGAAACTGGGCTACAAAGAGATGATTCCCGTCTCCCACTTGGACATTTATTACTTCCTTTGAAAAACCACTGGCGTTTTCCTTGGTTGGGAACTTCATTTTTTTATTGCAGTCCATAGTTGTAACTAATTTGAATATGCTGGTCCATTTTACAAGTAAGGACACTGAGTCTTGGAGAAGCCATAATTTGCATGCATTTACATGTGCAGTTGGTGATGGACATGTCTTAGATCTGGGTTTCGGGGACTCCAGAAATTTCTCTTCTGTATACAACAGACTTTTTTTTTAATAGCAGATGTATCTAGTTACATGCTATTTCCATGAAACCTACTTATAGGATACAAAGCTGTCATTGGTTGAATAAAAAAGTAAGCCATGCTATACCAGCTAAAAAAGGCATTTGCTTGTAAAAACTGCTATAGAGGTTAGGACAATTTTTATTAGATAGTGAATGAAATATTTTATGTTGACTTATAATGATATTGCAGAATATCTGTTTTACTATGCAAAAATGTGTTGCATTTGTTTGTTTTAACTATGTAAAGATGAGTTGCATTTGTTTAGTTATATAAATATGTGTTGCTGTTTCACCTTGCCTGCCTAAGGTGTCTGATTGGTCTAATAAAAAGCTGAAAGGACAAAAGCGAGGGAGGAGATATAGATGGGGCTTCGGGGCAGGGGGGATAAGGAGGAGGAGGAATTTAGGCTGGGGGAAAAAAGAAAAAGAGACAGAGGGAGATGCCAAGGAGACACCAGGGACCAACCAGACAGACAGACACAGAGAAAACAGGAAAGCAGGACATACAGAAAGAAAGGTAAAAAGGTCCAAGGCAAAACATAGATAAACAGAAACAGGTTAGATTAAGTTATAAGAGCTAGAGGAACAAGCATAAACTAAAGGCCAACGTTTCATAATAATAATTAATAATAAATCTTCATGTCTTCATTTGGGAGCTGGTTAGGAGCCCAAAGAAAATACCAACTACATACAACTCCGTATGACACACAAAGAAGCTCTGATAACCCCAAAGCATTTTATCCCAATCACAGAGATGAAAACACACATAAAAATCAGAAAGTTGTAATGTACATATCTTAGTTAGGTTTCTAATTGCTGTAATAAAGTACCATGGCCAAAAGGAACTTGGGGAAGGGGTGTTTATTTCAGCTCATAGCTTATAGTTCATTATCAAAGAAAGCCAGCAGGGACTGAAGCAGAGGCAACAGCTTGCTCAGAATGCTTTCTTCTACAACTTAGGACTGCTTGCCCAGAGATGGCACCACCCACAGTGGGAAATGCCCTCTCATATCAATTATTAACTAAGAAAATGCTTCACAGGTTTGCCGAGGCCAGTCTGGTGGGAGCATGTTCTTAATTGAGGTTCCTTCTTCCCAAAAGACACTAGTTTACATCAAGTCAGCAAATAACTAAAGGACAAAGATTGTCAAACCAGCTCAATGGGAGACTCACACCTCCCAAAACGTGGCCGGTTGACTAGTTACAAACCTACAACTTCATAGAGAACTTGAAGTATAAACAATTAACAAGCTAGGCAAAAAACAAAAACTAGACAGACATTCCTTCCAAAACCCCACAGAGCATGTAAAAATTTTGTTACACATTAGGCCATGAAGAAAATCTCAATAAAGTTCAAATATTACATACAACCACATTCCCTGATTGTTAATCAGGAAAATTGATGCCAAGATCAAATATAAAGACTAACGACCTGGGGAGGGACAGTTTTAATAATTCTGGGGAAAAAAAGAGCTACAAAATAAGGTGTGTCTGCCTTTGTGGTTTTGGCTGTGTCACTAAACCAAATGAAACACAAGATATATTATACAATGATCATAAACCAATTGAATTTTTATGCATTTAAAAACTTCATGTGTATATGCATTCACATACATGTATATTAAAGACATAAATAAGCTTCCTAAAAGAGTGGGCAAGGAACTGTCGACACTGGATATCTTAAGAGAGAGGTGGTACAGGACAGAGGCAGATAGAAGACTTCATAAGCAGTTAAGGTCACACATAATTAATGAGGTAACCAATTTGCATAGGTACATATACTTTACAAATCCCCACTGAATACTTTTTTAAAATATATTGTGGAGCTATGAAGAAACTTTAATAAATTCTTAACAATATAATCAGACTTTGTGCTCTGTTTGTACTGGATTTTCTTTCCACCTAAAGAAATACACCAATTCTAATTGTCCTTAATAATAAAAACTCAGAGTCAGCTATCAGGGGTGAAAGCTGAAGGATCAGAGAAGCAGAGCAGCCAACCACTAGAATTCTTACCTCTACCAATGCTCAGACCAAAGGGGCAATCCTGTCCCTACAAGTCCTCAGACTAACTGCTATCTCTACAGAACCTCAGAATGCATGTTCAGACTAAATCCTCAGACCACATCCTCAGACTGCCCTGTCTCTACAAATCCTCAGACTGTATCTGATCTCCTGTCTTGTCCTGCCTTATATTCCTCTCTCTGCCTAACCATTTCACTCCTGCCTCCACCTTCCCCGAGCTGGGATTAAAGTCTTGTGATCCCAAGTGCTGGGATCACCTTTGTGTGAGCTCTGTTTTTCTTTTAGACTGGATCAATTTTGTGTAGCCCAGGGTGGCCATGAACTATCAAAGATTTGCCTGACTCTGCCTCCTGAGTCCTAGGTTTAAAGGTATGTGTCATCACGGCCTGGCCTTTAGTGACTTAGCTCTGCACTCTGATCTTCAGGCAAACTTCATTTGTTAAATCACAAATAAAATACCACCACATTTCCCACTTTTTGTCTAAAATAAAAAAGAGGGCTAAAACTAATATAAAAATTATATACAATGTATACAATAACTATATACAATATATACAGACAATAAATACATCAACAAAGTCTGGTCTATTTGCATTTGACAAATTTAGATAAAATACTTCATTATCTATCCTAGCTTGGTGAGTCCTAAGTATTGTACCTAATTCATTTTCTATTCTAACTTGCATTACCAATTCAAAACTATCTTTTTATGTCTCTCAACCTTATATACTTTACATTTCTTTAGTGAATTTTTTCCAAGTCTAGTAAACAAGGAAAACTATAACTATCTAGTCTTCAACTCCCTCTTAGACCTGAGAAGGAAATAATATTAACTGAGTAAGCAGGAAGTGTGAGCAAGTGACTTCCAAAAATTGTGAGAAATGAAAGAAGCAGCTAGCTGGCTGCCTGGACACTCTACAACATTGGAGCATCCATCTTTGGCCTACAGACTTAGAATATTTGACAGACTTTTCTGGGAAGCAGGATTTTTGAAGGACTGTCCTGTCTTGTCTTGACAATGTTTGGCAATTACTTTCTTTTGTGTCCTACTTGTCCAATTAGGACAGCATATGGTCAGCAGTTGCGGCAAGAGCACTTTCTTGATCAGTGGCTTACTTTTGCCACAAGAAAGTAAACTCCATGTGGAGTTTCTTTGATGCCCATATTCTTCTCTGAAGTAAATTGGTGCTGCCAAGAACAAGCATGTCTCACTGTCATGAAAAAGAACCTATATTATTAAAACATCTTAAATGTCATATTCCGTATATATCTGAAGTGTTTGAAGCTGTCCTATCTAAAATATATGTTTGACTTTGAAAACATACTTAAAGTGATTACAAGTTTAATTGTAATGGTTGCCTAATTACTAACCTGCATTTCCTTATATCCTAATTGGTTGGTAATAATAACTTTCCAGAACTAAAAATTTGCATTATATTTTTAAATGAACTATATAGGTACAATGCCTTGAACAAGATTAGAAACATATGTATAATATATTTTAACAAAATTAATCTCAAATTTGTATCAGTATAACAAATTTGTATACAGTATACAAAAGTTCACTCCAATGTAAAATGTTTAAAACTAGCAGTTGCTTTTTAAAAGTAGAATTAACAATCTACCTTTCTGATCCTGTGTATCCTCAAGACTCTGTCCAAGCCACAAGAGGCTAATAGGGGCCTGGAAGGGTGGCACTGCAGCCCACGGACACTGCCTGCCAACCCCTTCAGATAGCCCAGTAGACGCCCTTGCCGAAAATCAATTTCTGCTAGCTGCCCATGAGTGTTCCCTACGATGACAGAATTGCCCTCAGGAGTAAGAGTCATGGCTGTCAGGGGGTACTCTCCATAGGTGGCCTCCAGGACTGGCCGGCGCTGAGGAGAGACTGGATCATAGACACGGACCTGGTGGTACCCTGTACATGTGACAAGCTTCTGTGACCCAGGGAGGAACTGTATATCCTGATCCCAAATAGGAACCCGTAGATCCAGCCAATCATTTCGCACATTCTTGGCCCGGAACACTGGCTGCTCAGATCTCTGTAGGTCCCATACTTTCAAAGCATTCTCTTTCCCACATGTGGCAACCACATGAGTATGTGCTGGGTCTTGGCGCATCCTACACACCCCAGGACCCACCTTCAGTTCCAAGAGTGGGTCAGGTGATGCTTCCTTGTCATCATCAAACCAGACTCTAAGAATCCCAGAATCCACACATGTGATGAGGGTGCCATCAGCCTGGGCGAGACCGCGGAACGTGTCCTCCCCGCCTGGGCAGTGTCTCTGCCTCTGGAATGTACCCTCCTCGGCGTTGAAGTGCTTTACAGTCTTGTCCGCGCAGCCCACCAAGATCTGGGTCTCGCCACCTGCGCCCCAGCACAGAGCATTCACCGCCTCCTCACATCTTGGCTGTCCAGACTGCGTGAAGTTTGACGCATGTTTCTGCTAAAGGTTCACCCCTTTCAGGATCCCCATCTCGGTGCCGACCCACACATGGTTTCCTAGCACAGAGGTGGCCACCATCGCGGAGCAGCCGATGACTCCTAATATACCTTTCTATCTTATATCTATATCCTACCATTTTTCTTTTCAGAGTAGATTCAATAATCTACTTTTTAAATACATACACACATATATGAAATGATATATGTATATATATATCCCCTTTGTTCTTTTCAAAACAAGAACCCTGAATCTAATCTCCTTTTTTAGCTTTCTTTTCTGGACCATTACCAATAACAACTTGTAATAATCCCCCTAACAATGACAAAGATATGTCACTAATTGAATGACCAAAACCCACCGACTCTATCTCTTGGAAATGTAAGCATCTTATTCTTAAATTTACTTCCCACTGTTTGGGAGCAACATCATCTTTAGGGGATCCTGAAAAGAAAAATTTGGGTTAATTGTCAAGTTCTGGGAGAGATAGCTGTATCATTTATTGTCCAGTCTCTGTATGATGGGAAAGTTCAGGGTTTGTCTCAAGTCCTGTCTAGAGTAATCTGTGAGACTGGACCATTTCAGCTAGCCATCTCAAAATTGTTTTGAGCAGTTTGTAATTCAAAGCTGATCTTTAGGTGGTGCTTTTCAGCTTAGTTGTGTTTATCATAGTCTTGGTGGAATCATCATTGTGGGATCCCATCATTTTTTTGGCCACTTCAAAGATCACATTAGGTCAGATTATTCCTTTCCTTGATAATTTTTTTCTGGGTAGTTCTCCCTTCTTCTTTGGATGATTATTTGCTCAAAAGTCTTTACATTTCTCAAGATAGCTTTTTTTTTGTTTTGTTTTCCTGAAAAAAAAAAACAGAACAAAACCCTCCTCAACCCTAACTTTGTGGAGTTTCCCCTTTGGAAAGTTTTATCTGATCAAATGAACAACATTCATTAGTTTAGTTTTATAGGTTAGTTTAGATTGAGTGTTCACACTGTTTGATGAACTATCACCTCTTCTAATCAAGAGGTCTCTCTTGTTCAAGTCTAATCTTTATCAGTTTTGATTTATGGTTTCTCCTGAAGTTTTTGTTTTATTTTCTATAGCTGTTTTATCATCTAGAGAAGTATGGTTTCTTACAATAGTAATTAAGTTCTTTGATTGCTCTGAGAAGGAATTTCCTCCACGATGACAGCAAACAACTAAACCAGAATTGGAATGGGGGCCAGCAAGAGGCTCCTCAAGGAGTTTCCCAATAGCACATGGTTACCTTAAATGTCCCTTGTTGACCTACATTCATTAGTCCAATGTCTACTTTTGCCACACCTTCTACATAATTCAGAAGGGAGGGAGGGGCATTCTATTTGGATTATGCTTAGAAAAAAATATTGTTTCTAGGAATGCCCCATTTACAATCCCTTTTTGGGTGACTTTGTTTGCCACAATTTAAACATTTGACATTTCTATTTTCTATTTTTCTTCAAACATCTGGAAATCACCTCTCCTATCTAAGCATCTACATGGTCATGAAATTCAATATTGATTTTATCTTGTACCCATTCCTCAAAGGGTGCTGATCTTGCCTTTAAAGGCCTATTTATCTTTTTGCATTGAGAATTAGCATTTGCAAAAGCCAGAGATTCAATTATTATTTGTCTAGCTTCTGAATTTAATAGCATCCTATTTACTTTTGAAGCCTCTCTCTCTCTCTCTCTCTCTCTCTCTCTCTCTCTCT
>NC_022011.1:1645629-1654159 GCF_000317375.1 Microtus ochrogaster
TATATATATATATATATATATATATATATATATACACACACACAAATGTTTCTTTTGGGCCCTAAATGACCTTAGTAAATGACATAATCTTCTCTCCTACTTCTTCAAGCAAGCTGAATAAGTTTAACATTTGCTTGACAAAAGGTGAATGCATACTATTTGAGACTATTGCTTCCTTGAATCTCCTTAAATCTAACATTTCTACCAGAGTCCAATCAGCCCTTGCACAGTCTTGGAGATATCTATCATTTGGCAGTTGTTCTCTAAGGTTACTGGATAAAATAAAGTTAGTTGCTTGAAAACCTTGGGCTGTTCCTCTCTAATCTTATAATGCAATGCTGAAGTTAGCTCTCCATTAAATTTCTCTGTCTGGGTTTGATTATCGTATGTTCTGTTCTATTAAGTTTTTCTAAGGCTTGTATCTTGGCACTCATACAAAACAACCTTTTAAGAGATAAATCAAGAATTGTCAAAATGACAAACCAAGACAGAATCCTTAGACTACATCCTCAGACTAATGTAATAATATTTTGTTTGTGTTTTAACAAATAAAGCTTGCCTGAAAATCAGAGTACATAACTAAGCCACTAAAAGCCAGGTAGTGATGGCACACATCTTTAAACCCAAGACTCAGGAGGCAGAGTCAGGCAAATCTTTGATAGTTCATGGCCACCCTGGGCTACACAAAATTGATCCAGTCTAAAAGAAAAACAGAGCTCACACAAAGGTGATCCCAGCACTTGGGATCACAAGACTTTAATCCTAGCTCTGGGAAGGTGGAGGCAGGAGTGAAATGGTTAGGCAGAGAGAGGAATATAAGGCAGGATGAGACAGGAGATCAGATGCAGTCTGAGGATTTGTAGAGACAGGGCAGTCTGAAGATGTGGTCTGAGGATTTAGTCTGAACATGCATTCTGAGGTTCTGTAGAGATAGCAGTTAATCTGAAGATTTGTAAGGACAGGATTGCCCCTTTGGTCTGAGCATTGGTAGAGGTAAGAACTCTAGTGGTTGGCTGCTCTGCTTCTCTGATCCTTCAACTCTTACCCCTGATAGTTGACTCCAAGTTTTTATTATTAAAAACAATTAGAATTTGTGTTACTTTTTTTTGAGACAGGTTTTCTCTGGAACTTTGGAGTCTGTCCTGTATCTAGCTGTTATAGACCAGGCTGGCCTCGAACTCACAGAGATCCTCCTGCCTGTGTCTCCTGAGTGCTGTGATTAAAGGTGTGCGCCACCACCACCCCTCAAATTTGTGTTACTGTTTTAATTACTAGCAATAATCACCATTACAAAAATATAAATCTTCCAGGTTATTCTAAGAACACCCCTTTGACACACACATAAATAGTCTCAAGAGTGGAAAAACATTTTTAAAATCATGGAATTAAAGAACGGTCTTTAAAAATTATGCTAATGAAGGTGTCTATCAAGTTATATTAAAAGAAAATCCAATTTTGTGTTGTTTACATAAAGAATGCTTTAAAAATTAGTTTTTAATGAAAGCTAAACAATTAAAAATGGTATGACTTGAAAATGTATGCATACAAAAAAGAAGCAGAGCTCATTATCTTAATATCAGATGGAGTGGCTGTTAGGGATTAAGTAATAAAAAATGCAATTTTCTAGTGTTAAATTTGAACTTTGTTATGAAGATACATAGGAATATGTGCATGGATATTTGAATAGAAAAGATACTTTCTGAAACTAAATCTGAATAACTACATGGATCAATCCATTATGTAAATTATAACATATCTGATACTCATCAGCCTAGTTCCTTTACCTGTGTATACACACACACACACACACACACACACACACACACATCCAAACAATGCACGTAGCAACCTGAGAACCCCTTTGACCCTCCCACCTCTGCATAAGACACAAAATTCCATGTCTGGACAGTAGAATGGATTTGGACAGTTTTTATTCAAGTGTATCCCCAACACATCAGGATATGAAAGACAGAAGAGTCTATCTGACCTGACCTGGTTTGGGGTGTATGTACACAAAAGGAAGCCTGTGTTTTCTGGAACACTTTCAGCAAATGTACTAGTTAGCATTAGTTATCAAAACTGAACAGCCTAGAGTCATCTGAGAGGAAAACCTAGACTGAGGAATCGTCCAGATTAGATTGGCCCGTGGTCTTGTCTGTGGGCATAGTCTTGATTATTCATTGATGCAGGAGGGCCCAGCCCACTGTAGAACACAGCATCCCTTAGTGGCCTTGGGTTGTATAAGAAAGCTAAATAAGCATTATCCAATGGAGCAAGCCAGTGGACAATGGTCCTCAAGGTTCCCACCTTGAGATCTCAAAGTGTAGCCACTTTCTCCACCCAACTTGGTTTGAATATTTTATCACGGCAGCAGGGAGGAAACCAAGACGATCACATCTTTTGGAGCCCAAGCAGGGTACTCAACATATACAACTTTCAACCAGGCCCCGTCTCAGTGACAGTGACAGTGCACATCCTCACACTCTGAACCCTGGCCAGTCCCTCCCTTTGTTTCCATCCCCACCCCTGATTATCACTGGTAATTTTTCTCTTGAGGACTTTAAAGAAACGATAGTCGCATGGACTAATTGATGCTATCTCTCTTTAGAAGATCATAGAAATGGTGCAAGTAGAAAAACCAGAATTCCAACTCCTTAGAGGGCTGATCTGTGAGCAAACACCTGGACTGAACAAGGTGGCATTTTTCTAAACAAAGAATCCTTAAAGTTAGCTGGCCAGACACACAAATGTCTGCTAGCCAACGGACTTCATCTGTCTTGGTGAGGACTGCTGCTTTTCTGTCCTGTTCAAGTGGCTGCTGCTTTCTCAGGATACAAGTGTGGGCACTGCAAACAGAACTCACCAGGCACGCCCCAGCAAAGCCAAGAAATGGCCTCCTTTGCCATTCAACCCAGAAGAGCGTAGAGAGCATGGCTTGGAATGGAGGAAGGAGGTGTCGGACACCAAGTGTGCTGCAAACATGTTTCTTGACCAAGCTCTGGTGCGGGCTTGGGTAGAGCATCAGTTCTGGTCAGAGCTATCAGATTTGCTGTTAATAATGAGAATCAGATCACAAGAGGGGAAGATTGCTGCTGGCACCAGAAACTGCCTCCTGTTGTACACATCACTTTCCTGGTGTTGGGCCTGCCTCTAGGGGTGATGACTATGTGACAGGCTTTTTGTGTGCCTGTCCAGTAAAATATACTGTTTCTTACAGCAAAATGAAACTGTATGCTTAGGCTCTGAACAGAACACGGGTGAACATTTCCTTAGCTATTGGCAAAAGCTGATCGTGTTACAGGCTCTTTCCATCTGACAAACAAAATAATGTAAAACCCACACTTGCCTTTTGAAGGAATGATTTCTGAGTCCCTAGCAGGTTCTTCTTTCCTCCCAGTCTCCCCCTCTCTGGATTTACCATCTCAGTGCTGGACACAGAGCTCAAGATGTTTTTGAACCTCGTGTGAGTCGCTTAAGGCCTAAGTTCCACAGATCTTTTCCCTCAAATTTGCAAAGAGATTGAGAGTTAATGTGAATGGTTAGTGAGAGAAGCCATCAGGTTTTCTCCAGATGTTGATACAGAGCAGCAGCAAGAGCCCAACAGATAGACAGCAGTGTCCATGGGCACACGGGAGGGAGGAGCCAGAGCATTGTTAGCAAAAGACTAGGAGAGCCAAAAACATTAAATCAGGAAAAGGAGTTTTTCGTCTTTTCACATTAATGGTTAAGAGAATTTCACAGAATTCGGGAAGGAATGAATCCAGAATTGATAGGGACTGGCTGTGACTGCACATGGAGAAGTCCTAGGATATGCCTTTGTCACGCACACAAAACTTCACACCAGAGACAGTCCAAAGTGACCTGAATCCAAGCACAACAATCCGGCCAAGAGTTTTGGTGAGTAGGTTTTCATGAACAAAACCATGATCACCACATTAGGGTTAATATTTTAAAAAGAGTGGGGCTGGGCGTGGAGTGGGGGACATGAAGAAATCAGACGTCATCTAGATCTTGCCAGGACAAGGCCCAACAATGCGGTCTTCTGGATTGGAATTTTCTGTGCTCTTTTGTTTATTGCCAGGGATGGATTGCTTGTGGAGTAAGGATCAAGTGTGCTCTTATTATCCACCTCCCTACTCTTGTTCCCACTGCAACCCTGAAGCCCCCACTATGAGTACAACCTCCACAGATCAGCAGAGACAAGAGGACATGATGCCACTTCCTGGTTCTCTCCTGTAGAACCTTCCTCTTGGTCATCACATGGCAATTTATCCATCACTCCAAATTCACCAGGAGTTCTCATTTCTCCTGTCAGGTCTTTACTGGAGGCCTCTTAGTTAAAATGGAAGACTGAACAGGGGCAAGCATGCCTCTGTTGACAATGTCCCTGTTCTGAGAAGCACTTCCCATGGCCACAGCATGATGTCACCCATCTATCTAGCTTACCTGTTGTGTCCTACAGTCTGGGGATATTATACATTGCATTGTGGAACAATACCTGAGGTTTTATAAACCTCTGAGTCAAAATGTCAAAGGTGCCCTACTTTTCCACCAGACAGAAGCAAACTTAGCTGTAGCTGTCTCTACTTGATGGGCTAGAGTGGGGGTCAGCAAGTGTGGTCAGAGGTGGAATCCGGCTGCTGCCTTTCTGTGTTCTCACACTGTTAACAGTCTCTAATTTCTCTTCCTCTCCTGGAACTCAGGGCTTCACACATGCAACACACTCCAGCTCCTGGTCTTTAATTCTTACAGTAGTTTTTGTTTGTTTGCTGGAAGAATTGAGCAGGCAGTACAGCACTTTTCCATGATCTTCCTGCTACTAACGTATTTGTTTGGACCATTTGTTGTAACTAATGAATCAGTATTGACACACTTCAGTAAATGCAGCCCACAGTGCATCAAAGTGACTGATGTCCTTCTGCTCCAGTCTACCACCCAGAGTGCCGTGCAGCCTTCATCTTTCCTTAGACTGCACGCTGTTACAAACACGCCCCGGATTCTTGTTTCTAAAGCTCCTGTGACCGTGAGTAGTGACAGGTCCTCTGTACAGGTCCTTCACTAGAGTATGTTTGCTGCTTTTCTCCTGGCTAGAACAGAGACATAGAATCCTGGGGGAAAGATCATAAGTGTAAGTTATCCTTTTTACCACATCCTACCCATGGCATGAAAGATCGACATGACTGATAGCTTTGATGGCCTGGCTGAAGCACTGTACAGTTGTGAACCTGCCTTTCTGCACAACATCCTTTGAGAAGTGATCATTACACAGCTCCCACGTAGACCTTGGAGAATCTGAGCTAACAAACAGCACCAACTGCTCATCCTTCAGCCTAAGGAAGTTGGAGGTTTTCATCACCTCCCACCCCACCCATCCCATTCCCCATAAAAGATTATCTACCTCTCCTCGTCTTAAGCTCATGAGTTTCTAACTGAGCTTGGGTGGGAGCCCGATTGGCCAGTCCAAGCTACATACCCCACTTTAGGCCACGGTACAAGAAAGAAGAAGCCTTCATCTGTCTACCTTCTTTAGTGGAGGAGAGCAGCTACTGCCTCAGAGATTAGTACAGCTTTAGTGGAGGAGAGAAGCTACTGCCTCAGAGATGAACACAGCTGGACGTGCCTCCCTAAAAATGAAAGGAGTCATGTGCTGCAGAGTGGCCCAAATGGCAAAGTCTGTGATACTAGCTCTCCCTCCATGGGAAGCCTGACCAAGAGACACCCAGACTTCTCTCCCAAGAGTTTCCGAAGAGGGGTGATGGTTGATAGAAACTCTCATGCTGGGTCGCTCCAGAAAAATAATTTTTCTCCCCAGGTCTCATTGCTTCCCCTATAAAAGGATTACAAGATGAGGCTAGCAGGCTTCATGTGGGGATTAGGTTCAAAACTATGCAAAAATGTTGTCGTCGGGGTTTCTCTCCTGCCTGGTTCTGCAGCCGTTAAGTCCCAAAGAGTCACACAGAGGTCTACATTAATTATAAACTGATTGGCCTCGTAGATCAGACTTCTTGTTAACTCTTATACATTAGCCCATTATTCTTGTCTATGTTAGCCACGTGGCTTGGTATTTTTTTGGTGAGGTAGTCACATCTTACTTCTTCTGTGGCAGGGTCATGACTGCAGACTAGGACATCTTTCTTCCCAGAATTCTCCTCTTCTCATTGACCTGCTTCTACTTCCTTTCTTGTTGTCCTTCCTATACTTCCTGCCTGGATACTGGCTAATCAGCATTTGTTTAAAATATAATTGATAGAATACAAACCATTATTCCACACCACTTCCCCCTCTTTAAAAAAAAAAAACCAAGAACTCTGAATCTAATATCCTTTGTTTAGCTTTTCTCTTGACCATTAGGAGTAACAACCTTTAACCAACATTCTAAACAAAGGAAAATAGCTATAGTCCGTAGTCCATTTTTTGGGAATGTGGGCATAGTTTTCCAGGCTATTTCCTGCTGGTTGGGGGTACTGATAATTATGGGGACCTAAAGAAAATTTAGAATTATGATCAAGTCCTGACTGGAGTATCCTGTGAGTCTTGATCATCTCAGGCAGCAGTCTTGAATCTGCTTTGGATGTAGATCTCAGACATCTGGGCCATCTGTTCCTACCAGAGATTTCTCAGGTGGTCTTCCTTGATCAAACCTGATTTTTCTTAACTCAGAATAAATCTATAGCTTCTCATTTCCTATGGAAACAAAAACAAAACCTCTTCTCCAAAGTAACATACCTTTTGACTTCAATTTTGAAGTCAAGGTTATTTCAAAATACATATCTTGGATTGATTCAACAGCGTTTATAAACAAATATCTTTTAGCAGCTGTTGCTCCTTCCTCAGCATTCAAACAATTCAAAGAAAGCATAATAGCATACAGTATCAAGATTCTCTGTGTATTTTCCATCTTTACGTGGCTTTACTTTAATCTCTATTTCTTTTATTTTTACTTTTACTTTTTGAGAGAGGTTCTATGTATATCTTTGTCCTGGAATGACTCTGTAGTAGACCAGACTGTCCTGAACTCACAGAGATCCACCTTCCTCTGCCTCCCAAGTGCTGGGATTAAAGATGTGTACCACCACACCCAACTACTTTCTTTCTTTTTTATTTTAAGGACTTTAACCTCCTGGAACTGGCTTCTACCCCAAGGAAGCTATAAAATCTATCAGGAAGAAAGGAACTCCCTGGAGAGCAGATTAGCTTTTCTTTGCCTTAATCTGTTTACTTCAAAACAAGCACAGCCCTCCCTATTTTACTTAATCAAAAAGACTGTTCCAATGTCTTCCCAATCAAAAGGCTGATTTCCCTGGAAATGAGTTCTCTCTCCACTTGTAGAGGAATGGGCACAAACTCTCAGCAGAGTTCTTACTAAAACAGACTAAAAATGCCATAATATCTAATACCTTGAATCCTATTTTTTAAAAAAGAAAAACCCAGAGTTCCCAAATCTACCTTCTACCACTCTACTTGGTCTCCCAACATAGAATGTGGGCAGGTAGGGAAGGGTAAATGGTCCATGGTAACAACGGTCAGTGTTACATGTGAATACTTAGGCAAAAATGGTACACAAACCAATGACACCACGTTGATTTGCTAAATGTGTATGTGTGCAAATATGAATATAAGCTTCCTCTGCCTTCCTATTACACTTTCCTTCCCATGATCGCTGACATACAGATGATCCTTTACTCCCTTGGTCATCCATTCTTACATGAGTGAAATCTGTCATTTTACTTTCTTTTCCTTATTTCTTTGACTTCAGATCACATATGAGCTGTAACCTGACTGTAACTGAACTCAGAATAAATTGCTGTTTATCTCATGTGGAAAGCAACAAGAAAGGCTCACTTGGTAATCATTTTCTGTCTAGCTTGCTTTTCCTCAGAAAAGCACCTCATGCCAAAGGCTGTTCTGAGGACTTTGCTGGCAGACCCTCCCTCGATTCTCATGGTGACTTTAGGAAAGAGAACTGTTACTATACTATGTCATAGGTGAGGAAACTGGGGTGGAGACAGGAATTCCAACTCAACAACATCACTAAGCTACAGTTAGAAAGAGATACAATTAAAGCAAAAGTCAGGCAGGCCAGGATTCCCCAGGGCTTACCATCTGGGATCCATTTTGATTCACTGTGAGGACCACACTAACTCAATTTCAGGATGCTTCTGACATAGTCTACACTGGAAACAACAGAATCTCCAGGTTAAAACAGACCTTGTAGTCCAACATAACATGTTCCACCCAGTGCAAAATCCTTTCTGGAACTTTCCAGATGGACAGGTTTTTTTTCAGCTCTGCTTGAAACCTAACATAAATTAGAAATATAAACTGCCGATGATAAGCTAGTGCATACTGAAAATATGCCACAGGGCTATTTTCTCTAAAACACTCTCTTGGCATTTGATGTGGGAGTGATTTCTTATTAATAAAGAAACTGCCTAGACCCATTTCATAGGCCAACCCACAGGTAGGCGGGGAAAACAGAACAGGATGCTGGGAGAAAGAAGCTGAGTCAGTGAGTCGCCATGGTTCTCCC
>NC_022011.1:1655480-1659307 GCF_000317375.1 Microtus ochrogaster
GTAATTATTTTGGGGCATAAGCTAAGCTAGCCATGTGGGCGGCCGGGTGCAGAAGACGCAGCACAGCCGATCTTATTTCAACAGGCATTTTTATATGCAAGCTTGTTTTCATGAAACTTCTTTGTTTATAAAAAGTTTCACCATAATTATCTTAAGACACCTGTTTTCCTCTTGGTCTCCTTTGTGATTGATTGACTTATGTTCGGGAAGGAAAGCACAATACAAATAAAAGGGGAAAATCATTGTGTCACTCCTTTTTTTCTGCTTTGGGGGTAAAAACTAAATTTATGTAGTGGCTAATTGATTGTAGTAATATTTCCAGTTAATTCCCACATAGACATCTAAAAACTACTATGGTACCATTTTCTCCCATGTGTTTAAAAAAATCTATTTGAAATGAACTGCTGGAAAAGTTAGAACGCAATAAATAAATTATACCAAACAGAGCAACTACTTTAATATTCAGTCCCCAATCACAATGAAAATATCAACCGCAGCTGTTCTTTAGGTGTGTCTGTAGTTCATGTTTACGCCCCAGCAGGAAACAAACTCCCAGAATCCTGTAATTTTAGAGAGATGTCTAAACGCTTTGTGTTACACAAACTTCAAACATGGCATCATGGGAAAGCAGGGCAGACCACAGCCAAGAGTGCAGATGCTGGGGTCGGATTGCTTGAGTTACTTCCCAGCAGTCCCTGCTCTTGATGATGCAGAGGACACTAAGTGTTCTTCGTATCATGGTTGGCGTTTTAAGTAAATAATCCAAGAATGCTAAGGATGCTGTTTTCATTCTCTGAGATCCTTCTAGAGGTAGAGGCAGAACTGGGCCTGAGCAGGGCAGGTCAAGTTACAAGTTCTGTGGCCCAAGATTTTTCTGTTTCCTCCAGCATGTACTAAAATAAGTAGGGAATGTAAGTGAACCCATGATTAAGACATCAAAGTACAACAGAAAACACATAGCACAAGAAAGTGTATGGACAATTTAAGACAGAAAATGTCTAGGACCTGTGTCAGGTAACAAAGTGGAACTCAGACCAGGAATGTCCGTTAAAAGCACTGTTTGGTCAAAATTTGGTCCCTGGTCCACATGCTACTGGGAAACTGTACAAACATAAGGGACTAGAGGTAGGGGTGGTTTTTGACCACTGGGGGTATTCCATCAGGGGTTCTTTTGGCCCTGTTGTCTTCCTCTTCTTGTCTTTCACTCATGACTTAAATGGTTTTATTTCACTACATGCTTCTTCCACGTGCTGCATCCTACCTCATGCCCAAAGCAACAGAGACAACCTGAAGGCTAAAGGGCATCAAGCTACAGGCCATAGAACCCTTCCCTCTTTGTAATTTTATTTCTCTCAAGTATTTATTATAGTAACGGAAGGTAATTGATGTAGAAGAGATGCCCAGAGGCCAGAGATCCAATTCTGGAATCAGCAAGAGTAGATACATGCTACAGATGCCTTGAAGCAGAGCATCTGTGAGATATTCCTTATGGGGTAGGCTCAGCTTTTGATGTCTTGAATATCATCACACTGTCAGACAATGTCAAGTAGATCATTTAAACTCTCGGGCCTGAGGCCCAGAGGGATATCCCAGTTGCTAACTGCTTGTCATGAAATCACCAGGACCTGTGTTCAATGCTTAGCACCCACACCAAAAACAGGGTGTGGGAGCATGTGCATGTGATGCCAGAGCTGGGGAGAAGGAGAAAGGAGAGTTCCTAGATTTCACTGGTGCACCCCACCTCATCCACATGCCCCAACTCTCAGTGAGACACTGACTCATAAAACAAGGGAACCACTCCTGAGGAACAACACACAGGCATGTGTGTGCACACATGCTCATCCCCACACACATACATACTTCTCCTAACCTCAGTTTCCTCATAATAGTATTTTTTCTGACTTCCAAGGCCATAGGGATTCTATATGCAGAGGTGCATTGAAACCAAATCTCAGCACTATCTGTGCAGTGACCATGCTCTCTCCCTATTATTCATAGCTTGTAGTACAATGACTGACTTCCCAAGACCCAGAACTGACTTTCATTTCTCCTTTTGTGATCCTGACTTAGGGGTACACACATAGCCTAGACTAGCAAAGTCATGCACTGGTCTAGACTGGTTCAAAGATTCTGACACTTCTGTTAACTGAGGTTTTCTGTCCAGCCCAGTTCCCACCTTCATTAAATCCCAAAGAAATCACACAGAGGTCTACATTAGTTATAAACTGATTGGCCCATTAGCTCAGGCCTCTTATTAACTCTTATAACTTATATTAGCCCATTATTCTTGTCTATGTTAGCCATGTGGCTTGGTACCTTTTTCAGTGAGGCAGTTACATCTTGCTTGCTCTGTGGTTGGATCAGGACGGCAGATGAATGGGCTTTCCTCTTCCTGCCAAGTCCCACTGAGACAAATGGCACCCAACACAGGGCTGACCAAATCTACTTAAAAACCTGAGAGAGCTTGGGAAGTTATTCTAGACAGAAAGAACAGAGTTAAGCATGGCTTATTGATAGCAGCATTTTCTCAGGTGGGCTCTTCTTGCTAGAGGCAAGTGCTCTCATTTAAGATAAGCTTCCTGACTCCGCATTAGCTGCAAAAACTTTGCTGCCCTTTCTAGAGGCTCTGCCACAAAACACTTAAATGGTGTTTATGAATAGCTTACAGCATTCTTCTTGGTGGTGGCATGGACCTTGAAACACCACAGAGTTGTGGCAATAAACATGGCTCCAACCAGTACTTCCACCATAAGTCTGGAATCTCAGAAAACTAAAAAATGGGCTGGATCCAGCCATCAAAGCCACAGCTTTAATCCTCTCCATATTGCTTAGCAAATTAAAGATTCACATGGTCAGAAAAAGAGAGGTATACAGTAAATATAGATTCAAAGACAAAGAAAACCTCTAAATGGTTTACAGTGTGTTTAAATATATGTGTAGGCTCAGAAAAAAAAGCATAAAGTCCTTAAAAGAAAAAAGAAAATAAAAGAGAGTAGTTGGGTGTGGTGGTACACACCTTTAATCCCAACACTTGGGTGACAGAGGTAGACAGACCTCTGTGAGTTCAAGGTGTGGTGACCCACACCTTTAATCCCAACATGTGGGAGACAGAGGCAGACAGACATCTGTGAGTTCAAGGTGTAGTGGCACACACCTTTAATCCCAGCACTTGGGAGGCAGATGCAGGTGGATTTCTGTGTGTTCAAGGACAGCCTAGTCTACAAAGGGAGTTCCAGGACAGCCAAAGATACACAGAGAACCTGTCTTAAAAGCCAAAAAGTAAAAGTAAAAATATAAGAAATGGAGGTTAAAATAAAGCCATGTAAAGATGAAAAATACACAAAGAGTCTGGATATTGTATGTTATTATGCTCTCTTTGAATTGTTTGAATGCTGAGGAAAAAGCAACAGCTGCTAAAAGATATTTGTTTATAAATGCTGCTGAATTAATCCAAGATAGGTATTTTGAAATTACCTTGACTTCAAAATTGAAGGTAAAAAGGTATGCTACTTTAGAGAAGGGCTTTTGCTTTTGTTTCTACAGGAAATGAGAGGCTATGGATTCATTCTGAGTTAAGAAAAACTAGGATTGATCAAGGAAAACCACCTGAGAAATCTCTGGTAGAAACAGATGGCCGAGATGACTGAGTTCTACACCCAGAACAGATTCAAGACTCCTTCCTGAGATGAACAAGACTCACAGGATACTCTAGTCAGGACTTGATCATAATTCTAAATTTTCTTTAGGTCCCTATAAGATTATCAGCACCCCAACCAGCAGGAAGTAGCCTGGAAAACTATGCCCACATTCCCAAAAAATGGACTATG
>NC_022011.1:1661693-1671457 GCF_000317375.1 Microtus ochrogaster
CTCGAACTCACAGAGATCCGCCTGCCTCTGCCTCCTGAGTGCTGGGATTAAAGGCGTGCATCACCACTGCCCGGCGCTTTCAGGTTTTTTTGTTTGTTTTGTTTTGGTTTTTTTTTCTATTTTTTAATGCTAACCTCTACCACCTAAGACAAGAACAGCACTGTAGTAGGTGTGCTGTGTCACATGGAGAATGTGTGGTGCACATTGCAATGAAGGGTGTCTTTCTTCTTTGAGTAAGCCATACATTACAGCTGGAAGCCTGCTGATTGACAATGAAGGTGTCTAGGATAAAGTTGGTGGACCTGACAGCAGTAAGGAGTAGACTCTGGTTATGGGATAAGGACAGTTCTACCCTTCAGTGACCTTGTTTCCTTGTCCTTTATGTTGCTACAAATACAAGTTAGCCTTGCTTAAATTTTGACATTATTTCACATTTTTAAAGTATCCAACATGAAGCATTATGTTTATCAAAAAACTGAGACCTGAAGAGATAAATCCAGTTCCTCAGAGTGTACTTTGAGAGAGCAGTGTAAAATTTAGACTCATGGTTCACTTCACAGAAAACACTGGCATCTGCCACATCCCTCCTGTCCATACCACCATCAGCACCTGACCCTCACTTGCCTCCATCTCCCCACTCCACCATGACTCTTAACTCCTCGTCGTCTGGTCTTCCGTCTGCAGGTGAGGGTGCAAGGAGGAAAGGAACTGGATCCTCCATTTCTATCTGCACACTTGTCTCACCTCCCCACATACAAACTCGTTCAATCTTAGCCACCCCTGACACAGAACATCTCCACATCAGAATCTGTCACCGTGAAGACTTTGTCTAGGACGCTAAACCAGAAGCTATCACCACCCAAACTGATCAAGTGTCTCGAGCCTGCATTTGTTGTGTGTGGATCTGAGTAGAAAATGCTCCATCCTGCACTCAACTTCCTCTCTCATAGCACGCTGAAGGTCTTCACACAGCACACTGGATTCTAATGGAGAAACATTGGAAGCAAATGTGTCAAAGACGAGACATCATGCATCGCAATAGTATGTAGTCATAAAAAGGGGATTTTACAAGGGATATGTAATGATTTGAAGAAGTGATCATGAACTATCAAGCAAATAAAGAATATTTCAAGGACATTTGATATATCCACCAGTCTCTTGTACCTATTTAAATTTTAATTAATTATAATTCAATAAAATTAAAAATTTAGCTCTTCAGCCACACAAGATACATTTCAAGTACTCCACAATTCTCATCCTGGACAGTGTAGATTGAGAATATCTATCAAATGTAAAAGTGAAAGACATATGTAGAAGTTTCCATTTATTCCAATGGATCTATGCACAGAGAAAGATGTTAGCAGGAAATAAACAATCAATTATCCTTGTGTTTGGTTAGTAGATCAGATAAGAGCTAGGCAATTGTTTTCTGTAAAGATCCACACAATAAATAGTTTAAATGTTATGAGTACTGTGTACAGCCTTTGAATTCTGCTTTTCTAACAGAGAAGAAGTGTGTAAGCTAATAGACACGACTGTCTAATAAAACTTTATTTATAATAACAGGTGGCGTATAGTCTCCTTCTGTAATCCCAGCACTTCAAAAGCCGAGGCAGCATTGGAGAGACAGCTCAAGTCTGAAACCCAAGTACTATCCTTGAGACACACGTCATGGGAAGAGAGTTGACTCCTGCCTGCTGTCTTCTGATCTCCACGTGCATGCCATGGCACATGAGTGCATATGTGTACACAAACAAATAATAAATGGAAAACAGCTCTTTTTCTAGTGTGTGTACGTATACTGTAATGTCATAGAACTTTTATTCCTGAAGTTTCAGTTACTCAGTCTACTACAATTAGAAATACAAAATGGAAAATTCTAGAGATAATAAAGTCATAATTTAAAAGTGACATTTGTTATAGTAATCATGATATTCTATTTGGTTATTGTTATTAATTTCTTAATGTGGCTGGTTTATATATTAAGTCCTGCTGGTGTGTCTATGTAGGGAAGAACACTGTGCATGGGGGTTTGGCATCCAGAGTGGGTCAGGAACTGTATGCCAGTGGCTAAAGGAAGGCAGAGGTTACACTTTTGTGTGTATCTCCAGGCTCGAAAGTATTGTACAAGTAGATATAGCTCTTTGCCAAGCAAGGCTGAATTGAGTCTCTCACACACTCACCATCCCATCCTACATGCTCAGGATCTGTCCTGCTCTTCACCTCTCTGCCCCTCTCTGCACAAAGTGCACCTACATTAGCACACTACCGCAACAATTTTCTGAATGAATCGATTACTTTATCTTCGGAGAGAAGTCCCCGGGGTGTTTGTTTCTGGACTGCCCACTGGAAGGTACACGTGAGGCTCAGGTCCTAGAAGAGATCGAATTCTATGTCCTTAGACCCATGATTTCCCTGCATATCACCCGTGATAATCACGGGCAATGGACACTTTGTGGGCTTGAGTAAACTGAGTCTCTATGGAGCCCTGGCAAGCTCACCCGGTGAGCACTCTGAGTCCTGGTGTGGAGTGGGCTTGTCGCATGGAGTTCCTGGAGTCCTAGGAGCACCTTCACTTTGACAGAGTGCCCCAGGACAGCTAGTCTACATACTGAGCTTTGGAGCTCTGCTTTGACTGCTTACAGGTGAGTTAAAGACAACGTTATTTTCCACAAATTGGTTATGGCCATGCTTCTTTGGTTTTAAATGTTGTATTGTCTTTTGAAATCTTGAGTCAATGTTTATATACCAATAGAGTTGATGCACAAATTTCGGAAAAAAAAATAATAACAGCACAAGCAGTCTCTGGCTTCTCTAAAAAGCTGAAGTTTCATCAAGATTAATCTCCTAGTCCCTGTGACAGCAGTTAGATGGTGCTAAGGGTAAATGATGTCTGTGCCCAGGACCCCACGCCCACTTTCCTGGTCATCTCCATTCAATCGTGTTGCTCCAGCAGCACTAAAGATGCAGGACTCTGAGACTAACGGCTGGTTGGGTCCTTGCTGGTTCTCATAGTCTGTTGGATTTCCATTACATTTACAGTAGTTATTACTAAATTAAAGTCCTTCCCCTAAGGTTTTCGGGAGTTTATGACTGTCTCAGCCATGACTTTTCTGCTATGTTAAGTGACCAGCTGGTTTTCTCATAAACAAAGAAAGTTGTTGAAGTTAAATCCCAGCCAGCAGGTGTTCCTGCCAACAGGCATCATGGAGGAATCACCAGGGGTGCTCTCTGAATGTCCTTGTTCTTTCCCACTTCTGGGCAAGAGCAATAGTGTATTTTTAGACCTCCTACCCTTTCTAAAATGACCATGGACAGAGTGTTTGAGCAGAAGTGATAGCAGTGACTTCTGGATCTTCATGTGTGATCTGCTGAGCAATTCTGGACTCTCACTTCTTCCCAAAATTGAGACTGCAAAGTGCAAGGTGGTATCACACTGTTGTAACTTTAAGAGGCTTATTGTATTAGTCAGGGCTCTTTGAAGGAATAGAATGGGTGTATTGAATATATATTACAAAGATTTACTAGGTTGTCTTCCATAGCATCATAGCTTCCATGACTTCCATGGACTGATTGTCTGCATGCTGAAAAGGATGAGAACTCACTACTCATTCTGGTAGTGAAGGCCTGGGGTATTCCTGGAGAGCCATGCATTCACTCTGCACTAAAGGTTCTAGTGGCAGGAAAAGATGGAGGCAGCAGCCGCTGCAATAGGACAGATACACTAGCCAGCAAGGAGTGAAGGCCATCATCAAGTAGTGCTACCCTCCCCCAGACTCTATGTCTGAGCCTCCACAGGAAGGTGCTGCTCAGCTCGTTGCTCCTGGAAATGCCCTCCCTCACACCCAGAGGCATGGTTCTTGGTTTATTCTAGAGTCAACAATTTTTTGTTTCTTTTTTTTCTTTTCTTTTTTAAATTTTTAAAAATTTTTATTTACTTATTTTTTTGAGACAGGGTAGCTCTGGCTGTCCTGAAACTTACTATGTAGACCAGGCTGGCCTTTAACTCACAGAGATCCTCCTGGCCTCCTGCATGCTGGGATTAAAGGCGTGTGCCACCCCACCTAGTTTAGAGCCAATCAATTTGACAGCCAAGATTAATTTCTACATCAGTAACATTAACAGTTCATGATAAACATGCCCTTTGAACAAAAAATAAGTCTGTGTTATTTTGAGCCACTGGTGCTTAGGGTTATTTGTTACTGATGCATAGCCTGGGCTAGCCTGACGACTGTGAAGTCCTGACTACCCCAAGATCAGGCTCTCCCTCCAGACTATTTCCAGGAGCCAGTCACACTTCTCTTTTGTAGGTGAACTTTTTCTGTCCCACTTGCCAGCTCCAAAATAACCACATGGAGACTTCTTATTAATTATGAAAACTCAGCCAATAGCTTAGGCTTATTTCTAACTAGCTCTTATAACTTAAATTAACCCATTTCTTTTCATTTACTTTCTGCCTCATGGCTTTATTACCTTTACTCTGTCCATGCTGCTTTCCTGCTTCCTCCATGTCTGGTTGGCCACACCTTGCATCTCCACCCTTTTTCTTCCCAGCATTCTCTTTACCCTCAAAATCCTGCCTAGCTATTGGCCATTTAGCTTTTTATTAAACCAATCACAGTGAAATATCTTCACACAGTGTAAAGGAATGTTTACACCACTCCCCTAGGGCTGAAGCATGAAGTTGGGGCACCGCTAAGCCTCACCTGCAGCCGCTCTTCTCCTGAACTCCTCCACTTGCCCCGTTATATAACAGGTTGCAGGTCGCATGCTCCCCTTTGAATAATTCATCTCCACAGACTCTCAGTATTTCAGTCAGAACATTTATTTCTTTCATTTTAATATTTTATCATTTTTGTCCTAAATGTATGACCTCAACCGGTTGCTATGCGTTTCATTTCTTCTTTCCTTAAATATTTTAAAAGTTTCAAAGTACAAACATCGCTCACAGAATATAACAGAAAACGCTCTGTTTCTATTCTGTGCTGTTTAATTATAACTAGCTGTCATTAAGACGGCTTCTCCCTGTTCTGAGTTCTTCCTGCCTTGCCTCCAGTCTTCGTCTCGTCTGAAATATTTTAACACTTGGGACTTGGCCACAGTGCCTGTTGCTGGGGGCTGAACTGTTTGGCATCAAGACCTCTGGGCCTTTCCAGTATTAAACTGCCAAAGTTTTGGCAAGTAGCAGAGGTGGTACATTTGCCGAGGGCTAGAAACCAAAGCCACGAATCAGAGGCTTGAGAAGGCTTGAGCAATGGAATTTACGCCTGGGGTTTGGATCCCAGATGTCTCTCAAAGGTCTATCTATGTATTAAAACCTTGGCACTGAGACTTGTGCTTCTGGGAACCTGTAGGACCTTCAAGAGGTGAGGGGTCCAGTGGAAGTTCCACAGTCACTGGGGGTGTACACTTCCAGGTGATGGTAGGACCCCAGCCCCATCCTCATGATTCCTTATGTGGGTGACTTTGCTCTTTGTGTAGGCCCACCAAGACTCACGGCCTCACCACAGGCCCAAAGCAGCAGCCAAACCAATTCAGAACCTCCAGAAATCAATCTTCTTCTTCATAAGTTGACTGTCTCAGATATTTTATTATGGTGACAGAAAGCTGACCAAAACAATCATGCCGAGAGAAATGTTAATAGATCAGTGTTTAATAACAGCTCTGACATAAAGTCATTCTTTAACCTGAATGGGTGATAGTTTAAGAGCTTTAATAACTATCGCCACACCTCAGAAGACAGGCTCTCTTAATTCTAGGTGCCCAAAATAAGGCAACAGGGGGGTAATTTGCCAGCGGTTCGGTTTCCCTAACCCCAGGGACAGGGAGGTTCTGGTTACCATTGAGGTTGCATGTAAACAAGAAGGTTTAGGTTTTGGACAGGGTAGGGGGCACGGGAGGGGGGGTGGGGCTGTCTCATCAGCGGGGGTGGGTAGGGGGAGCGTATTTATTCACTCCTTTGCATTAGAGTTTGCTTTTTCACGGAGTCGAGTAAATGCGGTCCTACATGGTCACCTGGTTGCTAGCTTTAAAAGGTTGCTTTTATAATTCCCTGTCTTCTGCTCTCTTACAGGACTGGCTTACATCTTTCCCCTGAATTCAAACACACTGCTTTGACATACGGTCCACTCTCCTCATGACTTTCCTCGATGGATTTGGTCACATTAAGCTCATCATGTGTCTCAAGCCTTTACTGCCGCTTTCCAGACCACCACGGGTGGAGTAAGTCATAAGCAGGAGTCTGTCTGACTCGTGGAGGCTGCGAGACCCAAAACAGAGGTCCACTTCCAGTGAGAGCCTCTTGCTGTGAGATACATGTCATGGCAGAGGGCCCGGAGAAAATGGGGCTGAACACACCATGGTAGTGTTTGGAATGCGGGATGTCCCCAATAGGGTCAGGTGTTTGAACACGTGGGCCCCAACTGACAGTGTTGTTTGAGGAGGCTGTGGACTCTGTAGGAGGTAGAAACTTGATAGAAAAAATATACCACGTGTGTGTGTGTGTGTGTGTGTGTGTGTGTGTGTGTGTGTGTGTGTGGTGGGGGGTCAGTGGGAGCCCGAAGTTTTATAGGCCGCCCATTTTCCTGCCCGTTCTCTCTGCTTCCTGCTCCATCAGAATGAGGAGAGGCCCTTAGACTTTCCTCTTCTGTTTTCCATGACGGCAGCTACTGCTCCCGTTGCCACATCGTCCCCAGTAAAAACAGCTGTGATAAAACAGCAGCCAGGGAGGAAAGGGGTTATTTTAGTTCCCGATTCTAGTTGTCAGTCCATCACTTCAGTGACATCGTGATGCAGGACCTTCAGACAGCTGGTCCACGTCAGTCATAAGAGCCGAGAGAAGTGCGCATGCACAGGCTTAGTGTTGGGTCCACTGTCTCCTACACAGTCTAGGCTGAGGAACGGGGCCACACACTTTCAGGCTGGATCTTCCCACTTCGGTTTATGTGTAGTCATAATAATCCCCCACAGATAAGCTCAGGCCGACCTGATCTAGACAGTCCCTCACTGAGACTCACTTCCCAGGCCACTCTGGCTTGTGTGGAGCTGACAATTAAAATTAGCCATTCCAGTGGTCTTGATGCTTTCACGATGGCAGAGCCCCAATGACCTCCTAAAGGCCTCACCGCTGATGCTGTAACGATGGCAATCAGTTTAGGGAGTGCCTTCAAACTGTGGCCTGCTGTGCTGAGTAACTTCATGCATTTCATGGGCCGCAGAGGTCACCTCTGTCCTGCCACCTGCATCTGATCCTGTCCCTCTGCCTCCCACAATGCACATGGGCAGTTCCTGGTCTAAGTGGTCCCGTTCTGCTCATAATGAACCTAACAGGCTCAGCAAGATCCTCTTCAAAGACGGGCTTCTCAGACCTTCTCTCTTTCCCACCATACTCAGTCACTGATATTTTGACTAAATTATTGCCTAAGCCTCGGCCAGAGAGGCAATACCTAAGAATCACCTTAATTTGAAGAACATTGAAATGGGGATTGCGTAACTCACTCCAGCCTTAGTAATCTGAAGACAAAGAGGAATTTATTAACAAACACCAGCAGTTTCGCTAAGTCAGCGTTATAGAACCCACATGTTCTAACACTGAAACCAGAGAGACTTTGGGCCCGGCTTGCCTCAATGCTCTATACGGCACAGTTCTCTCTGACTTTTTAAGGCTCCAGCACGCCAGGAACAAAAACAGAAACCAAGGAATAATTTCCTTTATGTTTGTTCTTCCCTTCTTGACCTTGTAAGTCTCTTATCTCCATTTCTTCTTTATAAAAGGATGTTGGGATGTTTCCTTTCTCATCACGTCTCACGTTTGAGTGATGGCAGCCGGTGTCCTCTATCTCCAGCTGAGCCCCTTCCAAAGCCATTTGTCTCTAGGTCAAGCGCTGTCGGCTCTATGTTGAGTCTGTGGCTTGGTAACAATCGGACTGTAGCTCCGTGTAGTACAGTAAACAGAGCAGACGGACGGAATCACCTCCTCCATGGTCTCCAGTGACTGGCTTACACATTGTCATAGACGTGCTGGTGGAGAGATTTGAAGGAAATAGGCTGGGTCATCTGGCCTTGCTCGAGCTGTGAGTCAAATGTCCATCCCTATCATCGCCCTCCTCAACACACATCATAAACCAACTCCTGCCTTTCCTCCCCATCACTCAGCTCTCTCAAGGCCTTAAGGCTGCTTGGCTGTGGCCTGCGGAGATGGCTCAGGGGCCGAGTCCATAGCGCAGTGCCAGAAGCCCCGAATTCCACCTCCCCCAAACACATCGGGGGATCTGATGCTCTGACATCTACAGGGGCTACTCCCAAGTGCACAGCCCACCCCCAACACACATACAAAGCTAAAAGTAATAAAAATAGAGGCCTTTTAAAAATACTTGACCAAATTATAAATGTGATCTTCTGTGTTATTGCTCATAACCTTCCCCCTTTAAAACCCACCCTTTGCAAAGTGAAATGCCATTCCAGCACAGGATAGAGATGCATTATTGCCTCGGCTTAGCCTTGCCTGGGAAGCCACGTAGGAAAACACTGGTATATTGCTGGGCCTTCTGATGTAAACCACGTTCTCCCTTGGAAGGCTCTAACTCAGTGTTTATTTTAGCTCACACTTTTATTTCAGCCTTGCCAGCCTTATCTTTGGCAATTTGACCTTGAGCAATAGCTTTGCTATTACCACGTTGTGATGCCAACCAGACACTGGCTCTGACCTTGGCTTGCGTTGGGATACCTTCTTAAGCCACTCTTCCCACAGGTCCAGCTGTTTACAGGGACTTCTACTTGCCACAGTGACTGCTTGAAGATAAAAATCCTGGAGAAGACATTGACACTATTTTTAGTTCCCATAATTAACTGTGTGAAGTGTTCATACACGAATATCTCATCTTAAAAGCAGTTTCACAAGCAACCAAGCCTAATTGCTCTACAGCGCCATCTAGCGACAGCGCAGCCCAATCCATCACAGCCCACTGAAGAGTGTTTTCTTGGTATCTGCAGGCCCTGAGCAGACAGCTCTGCTGCCTTTCCCAAGCGTCCCTGGATCTCATAGACAGAGACCCCGTGAATGAATCGATGCAGACAGACCCAGTCCAGCACTGACGGCTACAGTGCCTCTCTCATCTCGGAAGCCTGTTATACTCCATGCTTACAGATTCTTCTGACTAGACATCCTTCTGCAGCCTTTTCTCGGCCTTCACACCGGCTTCTATCGGCCACTTAGGAGGGCTGGCTATGCATCAGGCTCTGATCCAAGGGCTTTGACATGAGTGACTTCTTTGATTTTCACCCAGGCCCAGATAATGGCTGTTGTTCATACCCACAGTCCACATTTGTGTAAAACACGGTGTGCTATCGAGTGTTACACAGCTAGTATATGTCTGTCTTTTCCATGTATGTATTATTTTTGCCTTAGCAACTCTCCTTCTCAAAACTTATTCCAGGGAATAAGAAAGGAGGAGAAAAAAGGTTTTTGAGTAACTTACAATATCAAACGTGGTTTGTCTAAAAATTTATAGAAATTGCTTCTCTCAGATCAAGTTGGAGGAAATTTGAGTTTCTTCTGAAGGCTTGAAGTAGGCTACAGGACAGCTGTTTTGTTATGTGGAGATCTGAGACCTTGGCTCAGGAGTGTCAAATACCTGTAAATAACACGGACAAATTAGAGTCCATGGCCGAGCAGGGAGAGGTCACTAGAGAAAGACTGACAGAACCAGAGCAAGAAGGGTATAGAACCAGAGCAAGAAGGATATAGAACCAGAGTAAGAAGGATA